>NC_069502.1:467966408-468266408 GCF_027579735.1 Bombina bombina | reverse complement strand
TTGGGGGGTATTGTATTTTTTTTTACAGGTGAAAGAGCTGATTACTTTGGGGCAATGCCCCACAAAAGGCCCTTTTAAGGGCTATTTGTAATTTAGTATAGGGTAGGGCATTTTATTATTTTGGGGGGCTTTTTATTTTATTAGGGGGCTTAGATTAGGTGTAATTAGTTTAAACTTCTTGTAATATTTTTTTATTTTTTGTAATTAAGTGTTTGTTTTTTTTGTACTATAGTTTAGTTTATTTAATTGTATTTTATTTTAGATAATTGTAGTTAATTTATTTAATTAATTTATTGATAGTGTAGTGTTAGGTGTGTTTGTAACTTAGGTTAGGATTTATTTTACAGGTAATTTTGTAATTATTTTAACTAGGTAGCTATTAAATAGTTATTAACTATTTAATAGCTATTGTACCTAGTTAAAATAAATACAAAGTTGCCTGTAAAATAAAAATAAATCCTAAAATAGCTACAATGTAATTATTAATTATGTTGTAGCTATCTTAGGGTTTATTTTATAGGTAAGTATTTAGTTTTAAATAGGAATAGTTTAGTTAATAATAGTTATATTATTTAGATTTATTTGAATAATAATTAAGTTAGGGGGGTGTTAGGGTTAGACCTAGGTTTAGGGGGTAATAAATTTAATGTAGGTGGCGGCTGTGTAGGGGGGTCAGATTAGAGGTTACTATATTTAATGTAGGTGGCAGCGGTGTAGGGGGGTCAGATTAGAGGTTACTATATTTAATGTAGGTGGCTGCGGTGTAGGGGGGTCAGATTAGGGGTTAATAAATTTAATGTAGGTGGCGGCGGGGTCCGGTAGTGACAGTTTAGGGGTTAATACATATAATGTAGGTGGCGGTGGGCTCCGGGAGCGGCGGTTTAGGGGTTAATACACTTTATTAGGTATTGCGGTGGGGGATTGCGGTTGACAGGTAGATAGACATTGCGCATGCGTTAGGTGTTAGGCTTTTATTTGCAGGTATTTTAGGGAGTTATGGTGCTCCCATACTCAGCACAAGGCCTGCTATGGCTGCATTTTATGGCGAGGTGAAAATGGAGTAAGTTTTCTCAATTTTCGCCACTTAAGGCCTTGCGCTGGATATTGAATACAAAATTGCGCGGCTTTTCTATGTTAGTCTATGGGTAAAAAACTACGTCCGATGGGTGAAATATATAAATATATAGGATACCAAACCCGCGCAAAAACAGGCGTCTCCTTATTATAACTATAGGAGTTAAGTTGCTACATTTATACACAGTGTTAAAAAGATATGTATTGATTTTTTAAAGGGACAGTCGACTCCAGAATTTTTATTGTTTAAAAAGATAGATAATCCTTTTATTACCCATTCTCCAGTTTTGCATAACTAACACTGTTATATAAATATACTTTTTACTTCTGAGATTACCTTATATCTAAGCATCTGCAGACTACCCCCTTATCTCAGTTCTTTTGACAGACTTGCTTCTTAGCCAATCAGTGCTGACTCTTAGGTAACTCAATGTGTGTGAGCACAATGTTATCAATATGGCGCCATGAACTAAAGTCCTCTAGCTGTTAAAAAAGTGTCAAATTAATTCAGATAAAAGGTAGCCTTCAAGGGCTTAGAAATTAGCAGAAGAGCTACCTAGGTTTAGCTTTCCACTATGAATACCAAGAGTACGAAGCAAATTTGATGATAAAAGTAAATTGGAAAGTTGTTTAAAATTGCATGCCCTATGTGAACCATAAAAGTTTAATTTTGACTAGACTGTCCTGTTAAATTTTTGTAAATAATTTAACATGTAGTTATTTTTGCTTGCTCCTTTATGATTTAAACATAAATATATAATTCAAAAACATAATTTATATAAGAACTTACCTGATAAATTAATTTCTTTCATATTGGCAAGAGTCCATGAGATAGTGACATATGGGATATACAATCCTACCAGGAGGAGCAAAGTTTCCCAAACCTCAAAATGCCTTTAAATACATCCCTTACCACACCCACAATTCAGTTTAATGAATAGCCAAGTAGTGGGGTGATAAAAAAGGAGTAAAAAATCATACAAAAAGAGGAACTGGAAATATAATGCTGCTTATATACAAAAATCATAACCACCTCCATGGGCCTCATGGACTCTTGACAATATGAAAGAAATTAATTTATCAGGTAAGTTCTTACATAAATTATGTTTTCTTTCATGTAATTGGCAAGAGTCCATGAGCTAGTGACGTATGGGATAGAAATACCCAAGATGTGGGAGACCACAGAAGAGTCACTAGAAAGGGAGGGATAAAATAAAAACAGCTATTTCTGCTGAAAAAATTGAATCCACAAAAAAATAAGTCTTTCTTATAAATTTCACATAAATTTCAAGAAAAAACTTAAATCATAAGCAGAAGAATCAAACTGAGACCGCTGCCTGAAGAACTTTTCTACCAAAGACATCAAACTGGTAAAATTTAGTAAATGTATGCAAAGAAGACCAAGTTGCTGCTTTGAAAATCTGATCAACCGAAGCTTCATTCTTAAAAGCCCAAGAAGTGGCAACTGATCTAGTAGAATGAGCTGTAATTCTCTGAGGTGGAGACTGTCCCACCTCCAAATAAGCCTTGTGAATAAAAAGCTTTAACTAAGGACTTTGCTGGAACCTGACCCAACTGACACCAAAAGCTGGACTTAGTTCTTTATTGATAGCTGAAACATATAAAATATGGAACACTATACTAGCAACACACCCGTTTATCTCCTCGAGACCTTCTCCACTAACATCCATTATTGACAATTACCAATTTACACTAGGACCTCACCTTTTAGAGGCAGCTCCACATTCTTTCTATAGAGACGTTCCCATATACTTTATTTCATCAAATGAAAAAATTCTCCCCAATACGCTATAATATATAAAGGATATACCTTTTTTCGAAACTGGTTCCACTACACTCGTGTTCATCATTTTATAACACACCACAAACAGTTTGGGAACATGGTCAGACCATTGACTAACTTTGAACTTTTATGTGTAAGTACTCTTCCAATAACCCATACCCTGTAAACAATATACAAAATTTTGACACAAACCCTCCCGGGTCACTTGCCCTCTTTTGTTGAAAGATGGGAAGAAGAACTTGGTATAGTAATATTACCACAAACTAGCGCCATCATATTTCAAAATGTAACTAAATCCTCGGTTTCCCTTTCCATGCAACAGATAAACTTAAAACTCCTGCATAGATGGTATCTTTCCCCAGTTAAATTAAACCGTTTATATAGTAACAAATCAAGGCGTTGTTGGAGTTGTGGGCATGGCTTCAGCAACCTAGTACACATGTGGTGGTGGTGCAACTCAATTCAAACCTTTTGGAGATCTATAATTGGAGAAATGGAGTCCATATTTGATGTCCAATTTCCATTGGACCCTATAATATGGTTTCTGAATAAACCCCCCAAAATTAAAACTAAACATTGCCTCAAATTATTTTATATAATGTCTAACGGTGGGAGATATCTCCTTGCTAGAAATTGGAGGTCTAAAGAGGCCCCTACCTTGCTCATGTGACAAAATAGAGTTACAGAATTACTTAATATAGAAGAGTACTACTATCTTAAAAATCTTAAGATGGATATGTACGCGGAAATGTCTAACCTGTGGGAACAGTACCTTAAGAAATAATGATTCCCAGTTTTAGATTTAGAGGGGATTTGTTGAAAGAACCCTATTATATTTCAGAGCTAGCAGATGAGACATAACATTTCAAGGCTTACGTAACAACTATTGTAGGCTCGTCAATTCCTGTAAATCCAATTGTTTTCTACTTGTCAGCCTGGAACTTTTGGCGCTGCATAGAACGATGAAGGCAATCCAGAATCTGCAACCACATGGAACGGATTCCCAGTTGATGCAACCGCAACATCAGCCATAGAAATGGCAGGTCTGAGCATATAGCCAGAATGCAAATAAGCTTTCCTTAGATAAGATTCAATCTTTCTATCTAAAGGATCCATAAATGAAGTACTATCCTAGAAATAGTAGTATGTTTAGCAAGAGTAGAAATAACCCCATCAACCTTAGGGACTTTTCCCCCAAACTCTAATTTAGCCACTGGCAAAGGATACAACTTTTTAAACTTTGAAGAAGGAACAAACTTAGACCATTCCTTAGCAATCACATCAGAAATAGCATCAGGGACAGGTAAAACCTCAGGAGTAGTCACAGGAGGTTTATAAACAGAATTTAAATGTTTACTGGATTTATTTTCAAGAGGACCAGACTCCTCAATATCCAAAGTTATTAACACTTCTTTTAACAAAGAATGAAAATATTCAATCTTAAAAAGATAAGATGATTTATCAGTGTCAATGTCTGAAGTAGGATCTTCTGAATCAGAGAGATCCTCATCAGAGGAAGATATATCAGTATGTTGCCGGTCATTACAAATTTCATCAGTATTATGAGAAGTTTTACATTTATTTGAAGACCTTTTACGTTGAGACCTTTTACGTTTATTTGAAGGCAGTATAGCAGCCATAGCCTTCTGTATCGCATCAGCAATATAATTTTTCATATCAACAGGGATATCATGTACTTCAGATGTTAAAGGAACAACAGATATTGTACTAGCACTAATAGAAACCTTTTCTGCATTCAAAAACTTATCATGACAAAAAAGAATAAAAAACAGAGGTGCCAACATGGCCTAATATAGCCCAAACAGTAGATAATATCAGCACAAAGATATGTGAATACTCACAAACAAAAAGCACCCAGTTGGTGCTAATGGAGCGGGCTGAAACTTCACAGTGGTCGAGCACACTGAATCCTAGGCACAGAGACAGTTATGTATCCTCAGGAGGTCCAATGTTCAAGTGCCTATAAGTGTGTGAGAAGACAAACCAACATAGTCCAGTAACATCAGGACAAGGAAACAATGGCCCCAATATAGAGCACTTACTAGATGGTGAGCACCTGCAGGTGCATAATCAGCAAACTGGAACCAAATCGGCGCCCAGTAGAATGAATTAGGATAATCCTCAGCAAAGATCAGGAGCAGTACAACATTATCACAAGAAGTGATAAAAAACACAAGAGCAAGTGTATATAAAAAATTAAAAAGTCTTTATTTACACAGTGACGCGTTTCTCAGCCTAATCAGGGCTGTTTCATCAGGCTATAACAAACATTGTAAAACACTTGCTATTTGACAGAAATCTAAAATACAAGAAACTATTGTGATTGGATAATCAATGAAGTTACTGCACATGTCTTTAATCACCTTTGTCTGGTTGTTTAGGTAACCCATGTAAACACATATAGATAAAATGGTATCCAGCATGTCATATCTCATTATAGTACAATGTATATCACAATCATATAATACAAATGACATAATGCATAATAGATGTACTAGAGTATAAATATATATAAAGAACCTCTTATGCTTAAACCGTCTCAATTAAAATAAATAAATATAACCAACATTGAACAGTGCAAAAACAATTCCTAAAGCCAGAACATAGCATCAGAAAATCAACAGAAAGCATCTGTTATTAGATCCATAATCCTAGCAATACCATGTACCCTTATTTTGCAATATGTTAGATAATAATAAATAATAAGACCCGTTGTAGTGGTTTTATGTCTGCTATATTTGACACGGATTTCTCATATGTGATGATACCCGTTAGAGCTGACTTGCTGTGTATTTTTGAAATGCCTTAAGAGGAACTTTTTTCTTAACTCGTTAGTATAAGGGTTTGTGTAAGATCAATATTTTTCTTAACTCATTAGTATTTGTGTTTGTGTAAGATCAGTATTTGTTTCAGAAATCGAGCTGTGACCGGGTAATCAGTAAAAAAAAACCTTTACCGGATAACATCGCGGCAAACAACATATCTCCAGGGACGACTGTGTGTGATACATCAGCTGACAGCTTACGAAATATGCACTGTCGATAGGTCCATTGGAGAAAGGGAGTGTAATGGTACTACCAATCAGCAAAGGTATGTGGTCGGCCTATCAAGTGGAGTCTTAGAAAAGCGGTCAAAGAAACATCAAATAAGGATACATGTAAGGGCGTGCACTGTAAACTGTCGCGCCTTCAACAATGCCTAGGTGTGTAATATGTTCCGATAATGGAAACTCATGATTGGTTAATCCAAAGGTCAATCAAAAACCAGAATCGTACTGACTAGTGTATGTCATTTCGTGCCTGTCGGTAGTGATTGCTAGGGGTGGGAACAGAAGTACAGGATTATGAATATATTAGATTGTATGTTAAACATGAAAATTTAAGGTGAATCAATGTATCATCATCAAAAATGGGTTATGTGATAGTAATGTATTCCTTGGTGAAAAATACACTTGCAGTGAACAGTCTAAAAAGGTATAAAATAAAAAGACTGTTGAAAAGAACAGATTCCGCTTAACATAATACTTGGGCTACTGTTTGATATATACACAAAATGAACATATGGTTTATATTAGATATATTGAGTAGTGTATTCTAATTCTTATTAGAGTAGAAACAAAAGTTAACTTGTTAGTGTGACTGACACTATATGTACAAGTGTAACATTACTTGGTGTTATTAGTTTTATTAGTTTATAAGTCTAAAAATTGGGACTGTGATCTATGTGAGGGATATAAAATTAAATTGGAGACATGATAGGTGGCTTGGGAGCAATATAATATATTAGATAAAAGAGTAAGGGAGATGGGAGTGTATAGAGAAAGGTGTATAGAAGATCATGTTCAGTGAACATGTGTAAGTGTAAAACCTAAATATTAGAGTGTAATTTAGTTCTTTAGCAACTGATATTATTTTATATATTAGTATATTCATGTGTTTGTGATCAACACATTAGACGAATTAAAAAGTGATTAATACATTTTATAAATTTTATAATTATGAAAGTGATCTGTAGGAGATATCCTGCTATATATACTATTAACATGAAAAAACTAGTTATATATAACAATCAAAAGTCCATGGTGAAGGACTAATTGTGAAATAGTAGTCAAAGATCAGTATAACCAATTTATACTGTACCAATAAGGTAATGGGTAATGTATAGATAAATAAAATCTAATATAAAAGAATAATGGTAAACATGTAATAAGCATGTATGATAAATTATCATTGACAATAGAGTGCAACTAGCAACACTTGACCGCTTTTCTAAGACTCCACTTGATAGGCCGACCACAAACCTTTGCTGATTGGTAGTACCATTACACTCCCTTTCTCCAATGGACCTATCGACAGTGCATATTTCGTAAGCTGTCAGCTGATGTATCACACACAGCCGTCCCTGGAGATATGTTGTTTGCTGTGATGTTATCCGGTAAAGGTTTTTTTTTACTGATTACCCGGTCACAGCTCGATTTCTGAAACAAATACTGATCTTACACAAACACAAATACTAATGAGTTAAGAAAAATACTGATCTTACACAAACCCTAATACTAACGAGTTAAGAAAAAAGTTCCTCTTAAGGCATTTCAAAAATACACAGCAAGTCAGCTCTAACGGGTATCATCACATATGAGAAATCCGTGTCAAATATAGCAGACATAAAACCACTACAACGGGTCTTATTATTTATTATTATCTAACATATTGCAAAATAAGGGTACATGGTATTGCTAGGATTATGGATCTAATAACAGATGCTTTCTGTTGATTTTCTGATGCTATGTTCTGGCTTTAGGAATTGTTTTTGCACTGTTCAATGTTGGTTATATTTATTTATTTTAATTGAGACGGT
Organism: Bombina bombina; assembly: GCF_027579735.1. NCBI lineage: Eukaryota > Metazoa > Chordata > Amphibia > Anura > Bombinatoridae > Bombina > Bombina bombina. The sequence goes on along the minus strand of NC_069502.1, from coordinate 468,258,652 downwards.
TTAAGCATAAGAGGTTCTTTATATATATTTATACTCTAGTACATCTATTATGCATTATGTCATTTGTATTATATGATTGTGATATACATTGTACTATAATGAGATATGACATGCTGGATTACATTTTATCTATATGTGTTTACATGGGTTACCTAAACAACCAGACAAAGGTGATTAAAGACAGGTGCAGTAACTTCATTGATTATCCAATCACAATAGTTTCTTGTATTTTATATTTCTGTCAAATACCAACGGCTAGATTTAGAGTTTTGTCGGTAAAGACCTGCGAAGCTAACGCTGGCTTTTTTCTGGCCGCACCTTTTAAATAGCTCTGGTATTGAGAGTTCACAGAAAGGCTGCGTTAGGCTCCAAAAAGGGAGCGTACAGGCATATTTAACGCCACTGCAACTCTCGATACCAGAGTTGCTTACGGACGCGGCCAGCTTCAAAAACGTGCTCGCGCACGATTCCCCCATAGAAAACAATGGGGCTGTTTGAGCTGAAAAAAACCTAACACCTGCAAAATAGCCGCGTTCAGCTCCTAATGCAGCCCCATTGTTGTCTATGGGGAAACACTTCCTACGTCTGCACCTAACACTCTAACATGTACCCCGAGTCTAAACACCCCTAACCTTACACTTATTAACCCCTAATCTGCCGCCCCCGCTATCGCTGACCCCTGCATATTATTTTTAACCCCTAATCTGCCGCTCCATACACCCCCGCCACCTACATTATCCCTATGTACCCCTAATCTGCTGCCCCTAACACCGCCGACCCCTATATTATATTTATTAACCCCTAATCTGACCCCCACAACGTCGCCTCCACCTGCCTACACTTATTAACCCCTAATCTGCCGAGCGGACCGCACCGCTATTATAATAAAGTTATTAACCCCTAATCCGCCTCACTAACCCTATAATAAATAGTATTAACCCCTAATCTGCCCTCCCTAACATCGCCGACACCTAACTTCAAACATTAACCCCTAATCTGCCGACTTGAGCTCACCGCTATTCTAATAAATGTATCAACCCCTAAAGCTAAGTCTAACCCTAACACTAACACCCCCCTAAGTTAAATATAATTTAAATCTAACAAAATTAATTAACTCTTATTAAATAAATTATTCCTATTTAAAGCTAAATACTTACCTGTAAAATAAATCCTAATATAGCTACAATATAAATTATATTTATATTATAGCTATTTTAGGATTTATATTTATTTTACAGGTAACTTTGTATTTATTTTAACCAGGTACAATAGCTATTAAATAGTTAATAACTATTTAATAGCTAAAATAGTTAAAATAATTACAAAATTACCTGTAAAATAAATCCTAACCTAAGTTACAATTAAACCTAACACTACACTATCAATAAATTAATTAAATAAAATACCTACAATTACCAACAATTAAACCTAACACTACACTATCAATAAATTAATTAAATACAATATCTACAAATAAATACAATTAAATAAACTAACTAAAGTACAAAAAATAAAAAAGAACTAAGTTACAAAAAATAAAAAAATATTTACAAACATAAGAAAAATATTACAACAATTTTAAACTAATTACACCTACTCTAAGCCCCCTAATAAAATAACAAAGCCCCCCAAAATAAAAAAATGCCCTACCCTATTCTAAATTACAAAAGTTCAAAGCTTTTTTACCTTACCAGCCCTGAACAGGGCCCTTTGCGGGGCATGCCCCAAGAAATTCAGCTCTTTTGCCTGTAAAAAAACACATACAATACCCCCCCTGCCAACATTACAACCCACCACCCACATACCCCTAATCTAACCCAAACCCCCCTTAAATAAACCTAACACTAAGCCCCTGAAGATCTTCCTACCTTATCTTCACCATACCAGGTTCACCGATCGATCCAGAAGAGCTCCTCCAATGTCTTGATCCAAGCCCAAGCGGGGGGCTGAAGATGTCCATGATCCGGCTCAAGTCTTCATCCAAGCGGGAGCTGAAGAGGTCCATGATCTGGCTGAAGTCTTCTATCAATGGTATCTTCAATCTTCTTTCTTCCGGATCCATGTTCATCTTGAAGACCTCCAACGCGGAACATCCTGCTGGCCCGACGGACTACCGACGAATGAAGGCTCCTTTAAGGGACATCATCCAAGATGGCGTCCCTCGAATTCCGATTGGCTGATAGGATTCTATCAGCCAATCGGAATTAAGGTAGAAAAATTCTGATTGGCTGATGGAATCAGCCAATCAGAATCAAGTTCAATCCGATTGGCTGATCCGATCAGCCAATCAGATTGAGCTTGCATTCTATTGGCTGTTCCGATCAGGAATATTTAAATAGGAATAATTTATTTAATAAGAGTTAATTTATTTAGTTAGATTTAAATTATATTTAATTTAGGGGGGTGTTAGGGTTAGGGTTAGACTTAGCTTTAGGGGTTAATCCATTTATTACAGTAGCGGCGAGATTCAGTCGGCAGATTAGGGGTTAATAATTGAAGTTAGGTGTCGATGATGTTAGGGAGGGCAGATTAAAGGTTAATACTATTTATTATAGGGTTATTGAGGCGGGAGTGAGGCGGATTAGGGGTTGATAACTTTATTATAGTAGCGGTGCGGTCCGCTCGGCAGATTAGGGGTTAATAAGTGTAGGCAGGTGGAGGCGACATTGAGGGGGGCAGATTAGGGGTTAATAAATATAATATAGGGGTCGGAGGTGTTAGGGGCAGCAGATTAGGGGTACATAAGTATAACGTAGTTGGCGGTCGGCAGATTAGGGGTTAAAAAATTTAATCGAGTGGCGGCGATGTGGAGGGAACTCGGTTTAGGGGTACATAGGTAGTTTATGGGTGTTAGTGTACTTTAGAGCACAGTAGTTAAGAGCTTTATGAACCGGCGTTAGCCCAGAAAGCTCTTAACTACTGACTTTTTTCTGCAGCTGGAGTTTTGTCGTTAGATTTCTAACGCTCACTTCAGCCAAGACTCTAAATACCGGCGTTAGAAAGATCCCATTGAAAAGATAGGATACGCAATTTACGTAAGGGGATCTGCGGTATGGAAAAGTCGCGGCTGAAAAGTGAGCGTTAGACCCTTTCCTGACTGACTCCAAATACCGGCGGTAGCCTAAAACCAGCGTTAGGAGCCTCTAATGCTGGTTTTCCCGGCTACCGCCAAACTCTAAATCTAGGCCCAAGTGTTTTACAATGTTTGTATAGATATGAAACTTAAACAACCATTGTAAACCAAAGGTTTGAAAAAAAGAAAATTAAAACATAACTTTTATTAAATCAACATTGGATTAAAACCGTTCTTGATTGTGTAAGTGTGTGTACTTTAAAAACACATAGCAACTTTACTGAATATAAGAAAGTGGCACTGAATTTCAAATGGATAGATTACCTCTATTATAGAATATTCAGGAATATCTGAATAGGAATTATTAATCTATCAAATAAATAATTGGCTGGTATTCTGGGGTATTCTACACCGCTGATTATTTCAACAATCTGTCATGCAGACATTCCAGTATATAGTTGAAAAACCGTATTTGAGAAATATATACTAAAGTACTATCAGTGGAGGTTACTTTAGTAACTGGTATATTTGAATAGTTTCGTGTTTTTCACTTGATGGATATATGCATATCTGTGTGGGTATTGTTAACTCCTTCAGTTAGATTACTGAGTTCCAGATAGATGTAAGTTCTTAATACAGCTTAAACTTTATCTTAGTATATTGTCCCTTGGGTTGCAATAGATTATATTATAGATATGTATACATAATATAGCTTTATGAATATCAGAAATGCTTTAGATATCTTTAGTATATATTGTGAAATTAATCAATTTTTGCAACAGGGTTTTTTATTAAGGATATCTTGGTTAGGAGTCTGGCAAATGTTGGTGCTTTGGTGTACAACCTCCTATGGTCTATGCTTAGTGGCAAACAGTATGTCTTACTAAGTATATTATCAACTGTTTTTAGTCACTTTGCAGCCTTGACAAATTTTGCTTGCATATTGTAATACATGAGAGACGGTATTTATAGACAACTTACTTAGAGTAATATATTCTGTGCAGCCTACTCAGGTTTGTATATCAGTAACCTGTCGCTACTAGTTATAGTGTATGTATAAGTAGCCAGTTGTAGGTTCTGTCTATTGTGGCATAAGAATATTCACATAATATTAATCTTAGCTATGTGTTAAAGAGGCTGTCTTTAATTTCTTTTAGAGTTGGCTATTGCAACTTTATACCGTCTAAAATAATTGAAGTAGTCTTAAGGTACTATTATTGCTAGTACCCAGCTTTTCTGCAGTTATGCTAACAACAGGTGATTTGAAAAAGCCGAAACGCTATCGGCGAAACATGTTAGGGATGGGTATCTGACAATACCCTGTTGTTTTTCTTTTTAATGGCATAGCCAACTTTAACTAGTAAACGTTCCGATATAGTGGCATCTGGGCAAAATTAGTATTAATAATTTGGGGGCATTTTGAAAACCGCTAGTGGCAATTGTCAGAAGCTATTCATAGGGTAATAGAAATAACAGCTTTAACGGTCAATTTGCGAAATCAATCGCACTGACATAGACTTTAAAAAGCTATATAATAATACCTTATAACAATAGCGGTCAGCTAGTGACAACTTTGAAAAGCCAATTACGGACCAATACTTTAACTGTTAGCCACACATACAGGCAGCTCAAAATTATACTACAACAATCACCTGTTGTTAGCATAACTGCAGAAAAGCTGGGTACTAGCAATAATAGTACCTTAAGACTACTTCAATTATTTTAGACGGTATAAAGTTGCAATAGCCAACTCTAAAAGAAATTAAAGACAGCCTCTTTAACACATAGCTAAGATTAATATTATGTGAATATTCTTATGCCACAATAGACAGAACCTACAACTGGCTACTTATACATACACTATAACTAGTAGCGACAGGTTACTGATATACAAACCTGAGTAGGCTGCACAGAATATATTACTCTAAGTAAGTTGTCTATAAATACCGTCTCTCATGTATTACAATATGCAAGCAAAATTTGTCAAGGCTGCAAAGTGACTAAAAACAGTTGATAATATACTTAGTAAGACATACTGTTTGCCACTAAGCATAGACCATAGGAGGTTGTACACCAAAGCACCAACATTTGCCAGACTCCTAACCAAGATATCCTTAATAAAAAACCCTGTTGCAAAAATTGATTAATTTCACAATATATACTAAAGATATCTAAAGCATTTCTGATATTCATAAAGCTATATTATGTATACATATCTATAATATAATCTATTGCAACCCAAGGGACAATATACTAAGATAAAGTTTAAGCTGTATTAAGAACTTACATCTATCTGGAACTCAGTAATCTAACTGAAGGAGTTAACAATACCCACACAGATATTCATATATCCATCAAGTGAAAAACACGAAACTATTCAAATATACCAGTTACTAAAGTAACCTCCACTGATAGTACTTTAGTATATATTTCTCAAATACGGTTTTTCAACTATATACTGGAATGTCTGCATGACAGATTGTTGAAATAATCAGCGGTGTAGAATACCCCAGAATACCAGCCAATTATTTATTTGATAGATTAATAATTCCTATTCAGATATTCCTGAATATTCTATAATAGAGGCAATCTATCCATTTGAAATTCAGTGCCACTTTCTTATATTCAGTAAAGTTGCTATGTGTTTTTAAAGTACACACACTTACACAATCAAGAACGGTTTTAATCCAATGTTGATTTAATAAAAGTTATGTTTTAATTTTCTTTTTTTCAAACCTTTGGTTTACAATGGTTGTTTAAGTTTCATATCTATATCAATATTTGCATTAGGAACCGAAGTGCTACCAAGGTGCATTCTTTCAGTCTATATCTTCTATGATATAGACTATTCTCGCAATCGTTGTCATTTCATGCACAAGCACTCAAGCTCACCAGGTATATGTATATACCCTATATTAAAAATTAAAAATACAGAAATTTGATAATCATATGCACGATATCCAGACATAGTCATAGAAAAGGATACGTTGTTTGCAAACAACTTAAATATATTCTCTGTATTTATTAAAAGAATACACAGAGCGTTCCAAACTTACCAGTGTAGTGCTCTTGCTATTTCTTGTTAAACTAAGTTTTACAATGTTTGTTATAGCCTGATGAAACAGCCCTGAGTAGGCTGAGAAACGTGTCGCTGTGTAAATAAAGACTTTTTAATTTTTTTGTTTAATCTTTTATTTATGTCAAATTTCACAGTACAATAAAAATTGCAATACAACAATACATCAATAACAGGACTTCAGCAGAACACATAACTATTTCATAAATAGCCTAACAGTCGGTGATTCCTGTGATACTTTTATAAAACGTACATGTAAAAGGGAGCACATGACTTCTTCCCCTTTCCAGTAATAATGAGTCCCATATGTGTGCAGACTTCAGCATGATAAGACTTCTCCCTCCCACCCGGTCTGTGAAAACCTATAGAACAAGCTATGGACTCCATGTTAAAATCGAAAGGTCTGTATCCATAATACTCTGTATAGGTGGCTGCTTCGGCGATGTCATCCTCTATTCATATATGTAGTTCCCAGCAACCCAAGTCATGTTGAACATCCCTAGGGGTGCATTTGTGCCCTCAACTATCAAGGAGTGTCCTCTCTCACTACTGTACTAGCGTGAGCTTTAAGTCCCTTTCTAACTAGCTCCATGCTAAACTCCTCTATTATATAAGCCCAGGGTATCCATATGGGGGGTTCCCCTCTGTCTGGGGCATTGATAGGATTCCCAAAAGAACATCATTTCAGCATAGAAATCCAATTTACCTGTAGTGTAATAAAAGTACCTCTCTAGTGACAGGTTTGTTTCCATTTGTGATCTCCACATCTGTAGAGTGGGTATGGCTTCAGATTTCCATAGTCTGGGAAGTATTTGTTTGGCGCTACAGATAGCTAACTGAAGGAGGGATGAGTAGTGTTTAAATGGGAGTTTAGGCAAGACATGAAACAGGTACACTAAGGGGTCTACTGGAAGATCGTGATTCAATAACCTGCTCATCTCCTGGTTTACCTCTGTCCAGAACTTCTGAACCTTGGGGCATTCCCACCAGATATGGTAAGGCGTGCCCTCTCCTGAACATTTCCTCCAGCATCTATCCGATGCTTCCGAGAAAATATATTTTAATCTATGGGGAGTAAGGTACCAACAAAGTAGAAATTTATAGTTAGTTTCTAATAATGCAGCCGAGTGTGCGGATTCGCTGGTATGCATAAATATAGTGTACCATTCGTCTTCCGAGAGTGTATAAGGGAGTTCTTTATGCCAATAAAGTATAGTCGAGGTTTGTTTGAAGTCAGAGGGTGTGATTAGTAATTGGTATAAGGTGGAGATAGCATGTGGTGGGGGCGAGTCAAGAGTACATAATCTTTCTAATGGGGAGCGTTCTCTAGTGGTTAGGTGTCTAAGTTTGTGGGTGTGTACAAAGTGCTAAAGTTGCAAATATCCAAACCAGTTAGTGAATTGTGTGATTCCTAAGTCTGATAAATGCTGTCTAGGCATCAGTTTGCCTGAGTCCAGTATTGTATATAGTGGGAGAAATCTATCCAAACAGCCCTGTACGCTAGGTGTAACCGACATTCCGCTTATAAAGTCAAGGTTGGCAAGGGCTGTCGTCAAGGGGGAGGGGACTGTGGAAAGATGTGGATACATGGTTAGAACCTTGGACCACACATCAAATGTCTACCTAATTATAGGGTACACTTTTGTTATGGCCGGCTGGTGTCCTTTAGGTTGCCAGCAATATACCCCAAGTTGGGCCTGGTTAGTCAGGTCATGTTCCAACGTCATCCATATTTTGTCGTGTACTAAGGGAAGTGTGCACCAGTCTACTATTCTACGTAAAAAGACTGCTGTACGATACCCTCTCAGATCTGGTACACCCAAACCTCCATATTTTTTGATAGAGTGGACCTGGCTATTCTGGGAGGTCTTTTCCTCCAGATGTACGAGTTCATCACTGATTGCAGTTTGCTAAGGTAAGTGTCAGATAATGGTATGGGGAGTGCTTGAAATACATATAAGATCTTAGGGAGGATAGTCATTTTAGCTACCCCTATCCTACCCAGCCAGGAAATATTTTATGTTTAGCCACCTCGATGTGTCTTTGGTAATAGTTGCTAAGAGTGGTTCATAATTCAGTTCCTGTAACTGTTGTACGTTATTTGCTAGGTTAATACCCAAGTATTTCAGTGAGGACTTCTGTATCGAGTATGGCACCTGTGTACTAAGTGTGTGAATCTCAGCTTCGGTTAGATTGATGGGGAGTAATTCGTATTTAGTTTTGTTAACTAAATAATTAGAACATAAGCCAAATTCTTCCAGGTTGCTCTGCACCGCAGAGAGAAATGAGGTCGGGTGAGTCAAAGTCAATAGTAAGTCATCAGCATAAAGTGCTAATTTATGGTGGGTATTGTTTATGGGAAGTCCAGTGATGGCAAGATTATCGCGTAGTTTAGCAGCTAGTACTTCCATTGATAGTACGAATAACAGGGGTGATAGAGGGCACCCTTGTCTGGTGCCATTTAATATACAAAAGGGGCTAGATAATGCACCATTAACCTTAATTTTAGCAGTGGGCCTTGTGTAAAGGGTTAATATTTTCTGTATAAAACCGTCGGGGAAGCCAAATTTCTGTAGGGTAAGTTTAAGAAAGGTCCAGTCAAGTCTGTCAAAAGCTTTTTCAGCGTCAGTCGATAGTAAAACTAGGGGTATGTCATGTGTGGTTGCGTATTGTATCAGGTGAAGAACTTTTACTGTATTGTCTTTAGCTTCTCTAAACAAAGCTCACCTGGTCAGGATGAATCAACCCGGGTAAGATTTTGTTAATTCTTGTGGCCAAAATTTTTGCATAGATTTTTATATCTACGTTCAACAGAGAAATTGGGCGATAATTTGATGGGACCGTTGGGTCTTTGCCCGGTTTCGGTATAACTGTGATGATAGCTTAAAGCATAGAAGGGGGCATATTATGGGACTCATCAATACTGTTAATAACTGAGAGCAAATGAGGTAGGAGGAGGTGCTTAAATTTTTTATAATAACCACTAGTAAGGCCATCCGGGCCAGGGCTTTTCCCTTGCTTAAGTGAGTGTATGGCATTTCCTATCTCTTCGGCCGTTATCGCAGAGTGAAAGGAGTCTAGCTCCTCACTGGATATCTTTGGTAATTTTATAGTATCTAAATATCGTTGACAATGCAAGTGATGAGTTGTCTTGTTTCTATATGGCGTCAAACTATATAGAGCAGCATAGTACCTTCTAAATATCTCTTCTATTTTCTGAGTTTCCACCGTGGGCTTATTAGGGGGATCTTGTAGCATAGGGATGTAATGTGCCGACTGCTTTGCTTTAAGTGCTCCGGCAAGGAGTCTGCCAGGTTTGTTACTTTCTACAAAGAATTTCTGTCGCAATTTTAGTGCCTGTTTCTGGGCCGACTGGTCAAGGAATTTTGTAAGTTTTTGTCTGGCTTCTTCATGTTGATGTTTTAGGGAAACATCCTGTGGGTTATTTTTATATAATTTGTCAGTGTGCTGATATGTAGCGGATAGGTCTGTATATTGCTGCCTATATGCCTTACCCTGCATTGACCTAAGCTTTATCATCTCCCCCCTGATAACACACTTATGTGCCTCCCATAAGGTGAACACATCAATGCCTGGTGTGTTATTATTTTCAAAATATTCCCTAATGGATTTTTCTACTTGTTGTGTTAGCAAGTCTTCTTTAAGCAGTGTATCGTCAAAGCGCCATTGAAATGGCTTGAAAGGGAGTGTGGACCATTGCATCTTACAGATCACAGCAGAGTGATCAGACCAACTAGTGGGTATGATGTCAGTAGATGATATGGAGGAGATAGTGTAGTGGTCTACAAAGATATAATCTATGCGAGAGTAGGTGTACTGTGGTGCCGAATAGAAAGTGTAATTCCTACTAAGTGGATGCTGGACACGCCAGACATCATGGATCCCTAATAGCGTCAAATCCTCCTTGATAGATCTAAGTGACTTCCTTGACAGTTGTGAATGTGCATTAGAGGTATACAACCCCGGATCAAGAGGCGTATTTAAGTCAGTCCCAATAATAAGAGAGCCTTTATGAAAAGCCATGATATTGTTAGATATTTTGCGAAAAAAGGACGCCTGGTGTGTGTTTGGGGCGTAGACATTTACCAATGTAATTGGCTTCCCGTGTAGTAGACCCATTAGTGCCAAATATCTCCCCTCACTATCTCTATCTACATGTTGGACATGAAACTGTAGTGATCTATGAAGTAAAATGCTCACCCCAGAAATCTTCTTTGTCGGATGACTGCTGTGGTAGTGGCTGGTGTAGGTGGATGTAAAGAACTTAGGTTCTTGTCCTTCTAAATAATGTGTCTCTTGCAAGAATAATACTTCTACCTGCTTATGTTTAATATCGCTAAATGCAATACGTCTTTTATGGGGTATGTTAAAACCTTTGACATTCTGTGTCATGAAAGTAATTGGCTGAGAGCCCGTCATGTCCACTTCTCTAGGTCAGCATGTGTCTGATCGTCAAGTCTCGTCACAAAGCTACGAAGTCTGTTCCAATATAGTCTACAAAAGTCCCACATTGTAAATTTGTTAAGGGCAGATAGATTGCATTTAAACATAAACAACAACAACACAAACATAAATAACAAAAACAATAAACTTAACTTGAACATATAACCTAATATTATATGTCACTACGTAGGGGTAGAATAGCTTGCCCCTATTTAAAGCTTATACTTGAACAGGTATAAAAATACAAGAACATTGTTGCTTCTTAAAGCTTTCAACCCTGAGCAATTTAGAAGTTAATGTAATAAAAAAAAAAAAAAAAGGAAAAATACAAGAACATTTTTGCAAATAAAAATTTTCAACCCTGATCAGTTTAAAAGTTATTATAGTAAAATGTTCAGTCTCTTCACTGGAAAAGTTCAGATAACAGCAAAGAAGCTCCAGTTAAAGGAAGATTTATAAGGTAACAAAACACGGAATTATCTCACCCAATTGGCTTCCTCAGATTCATCCATAGCTGTTAGCAGGTAAAGTGTCCTGGACTTTCTTCGCCTTCTTAGGCTTTTGCTGTTGCTACTGAGCTTTGGGAGGTCTTTCAGGTCTCGCCCCCACAGTTCTTTCTTCATCCTCTCTCACTGGTGCTTGGTGAGGGGGATCAATCCCCAAGGCCACAAAGAGATCTGGTATATCATCTGGGGACTTACAGGTATGTTTAGTGCCATTATGGGAAACATTAAGGGAGCAGGGGAAACCCCAACAATATGGGATCCCCTTTCCCCTGAGCAGCGTTGTTAAATGCTGATATTCTTTCCGCCTTTGCAAAGTACGGGGAGCGAGATCAGTGAATATTTGTAAATGGCAATTCTGAAAGTTTATATCCTTAAGTTGTCTAGCAGCTTTCAAGATATCCTCTTTCGTTTGGAAGTGGGTCAATTTGAGTATGACGTCTCTTGGAGGTGCTTGGTCTGAGGGTTTCGGTCTGAGTGCCCTGTGGGCTCTATCCATTGTGAGATCTGTGGTAGAAGATGGGCCCAAAATAGAGGAAAAGAGGCCTTTTAGGAATTCAGGGATAGTGTTCGGCAGGATTGTTTCTGGAATTCCCCTAATTCGGAGATTCTGGCGTCTTTCCCTGTTCTCCAGGTCCTCTAACTTGTCTTGTAATTGTGTGAATAATGAATCATGTATTTGAGCTGTGGTCTGCAGGCTGGAGATTTATTGCTGGTTAAACTCATTGTCTTCTTCTATGGCTTCCACCCTGTTACTTATCTCCGTCATATCTTTTCTCAGGGTAGCCAGCTCCTCTTTAATGCAATCTCGAACCTTAACAACTATATTGTCCAAATCACTTTAGTGGCCATGTTATAGTGGCCAGAAAGGATTTAGTTAGGTGAACAGATTCTTCCAGGTCACTGTCCTCACTTTCGGAGGGTGACATCTCAGACCTCCGCGGGGTATTAGAGTCAGATAGAGTAGATTGGGAGGGTTCAGTGGGTCTGAAAAAAGAGCTTACTGAGTTGCGTGAGGCAGCAGGTTTCTTGACCTCTTTACCTTTTGCTGTTATTTTTTTTGGAGACATTTTGGTTAATATGATAGGTTGCCTCTGGTCTCACTTTATATGTTATTACCCTCTCTCTTCAAACTGTGCACAGGGACTTGTCAACAGGGTGTGCGGCAGTGCTAATACTTCGGTTATAAGGTTCTCCCTCACCACCTATGAGCAATGATTAATTTAACATGTGATGTCCCTGCAATCTCATGCGAGATCTCTTTGCATACTTATTTTTTGTGAAAGGGTATGTCCTTGCTAGGCATGATGATAACGCTCTTTTATGGGAGCAGCTAGTAAAAGCTCAGTTTTGCAGGTATTGCTGTAGATTCCCTTTCAAGGCCCATTATCTGTGTACATCTGTGTGCTTAATACTATAGAGGATATATTTTGCCTGTGCGGGTATAACTCTGTGTTTCAATGGTTAATAATGCCTTGTAAATTGGCAGACATGTGTCTCATGGCTCCCATATCAATTGCTTCATGCCTCTTTTAAGCCCCTAAAGGTCCGATAGTACATGCGTAGCCCATGAGCTGTAAAGGATAGCGGTTATGTCAGGAGTCCCCAAGCCTAGCGCACACCGCGCTTTAAAAGTACCTGTCAGTGATCTATCCGGTGACTAGTGCAGTCTCTGCAGTCTTTCAGGACATCGGTCACACAGTCCTTAGTGCTCCGGTGGGATCTTGCGTGTTAAACTCCAGCCTCAGGCTCCCAAGATGGCAGCCGTTGTTGAGGCCTCAAAACGGAGCTGCGGTCTGCATTGGGCTGTAACGATACAGCCTGTGTTCAATCAAGTCTCCATCTGTCCCAAAGTTGTATGTGAATAATTTTACAGCTGGATGGCTTCTAATAAGTCCCTGCAGAAGCGATCTAGGGCACTTGTACTCGGAGCTCACATTAAAGTGCGGCCATCTCTCACGCTGGCCGGCTCCGCCCCCGACTTTTTAATTTTTTATATACACTTGCTCTTGTGTTTTTCATCACTTATTGTGATAATTTTGTACTGCTCCTGATCTTTGCTGAGGATTATGCTAATTTAGTCTACTGGGCGACGATTTGGTTCCAGTTTGCTGATTATGCACCTGCAGGTGCTCACTATCTAGTAAGTGCTCTATATTGGAGCCATTGTTTCCTTGTCCTGATGATACTGGACTATGTTGGTTTGTCTTCTCACACACTTATAGGCACTTGAACATTGGACCTCCTGAGGATACATGACTGTCTCTGTGCCTAGGATTCAGTGTGCTGGACCACTGTGAAGTTTCAGCCCGCTCCATTAGCACCAACTGGGTGCTTTTTGTTTGTGAGTATTCACATATCTTTGTGCTGATATTATCTACTGTTTGGGCGATATTAGGCCATGTTGGCGCCTCTATTTTTTATTCTTTTTTAGATACCTACTACCAGGACAGCCATCCTTTGACAGAGTGCAGCCTTACGTCTGGATCATCAATATTTTGGTTTTAAGGACTTTTTATATTTGTTTTCGAATTTTTGTTTTCCATTTGATTTTATGTTTGTTTTACAGTCATCTGGTCATTACCTACACTGACAATATTATTGTATGCTATCAATATTGTTTTTTATTTTTTGTATATTTTTATACATTATTTTACATTTGCTAACCAAGTATTACATCTGCTGACATCCATTTCTGCTAAGGCTGATAGTCTATGCCATTCTAATACCTTATATTTCTGATATTTTTTCCACTATCTAACACTAAGTTGATATTGAGGAAGCGCCCCCTAAGGGCGTGGTGTGTTGTTGCATATACACACCACTCTCTCCACATAATCAGCTTATCATGACAACTGTTACATACTACAGCTGGAGATATAGGGCTCTATTTAACAAGCTCCGTATTGAGCTTGATGGCCCCTGTTTCTGGCGAGTCCTCAGACTCACAAAGACCGCTGCTCCATAACCCTGTCCGCCTGCTCTGAGCAGGTGGACACACATCGCCACAATACAACCCGATCGAGTACGATCGGGTTGATTGAGACCCCCCTGCTGGCGGCCCATTGGCCGCAAGACTGCAGGGGGCAGCATTGCACCAGCAGCTCTTTTGAGCTGCTGGTGCAATGCTGAATACGGCGAGCGTATTCCTCGCCGTATTCAGCAAGGTCTGGCGGACCTGATCTGCAGTGTTGGATCAGATCCACCAGACCTTGATAAATATGCCCCACTATCTCCACTAGCTTACAACAGATACACTTAGCTTTGGTAGAACTGTGTTCAGGCAGCATGATACCTACAGCAGCTTCTGAGACAGAATCAGATTGAGACATCTTGTAAAATATAAAAAAATAAAAATAACATTAAACAGAAAAATCTTTTTTCCACATATAGTAGTTTCAGGAATGGGAAAAAATGCAAATACTAAAATTGGCAAAAAAAGCAAATAGCATATCCCTCTGAGCATAAAGAAGGCAAGGAGCATATATGAAGTGAGGTAAAATAAAACTAATTTTTTTGGGGGGCCAAGTATGATGCACAACGCAAAAGGAAGTTGAAAATTTTTTGGTGCCAACAAACATCCGGAAATGATGCAACTCGCGCCATAACAAACACAATTTTGCACCAAACAACCTAGCGTCACCTAAGACACAACTTCATGACAGACGCACATTCGCGGCCAAAAAAAATTTGTGCGCCAAGAATCACGCAATAAATAACAGCATTTTGCGCCCTCACGAGCCTAATTTGCCCGCAAGTTTACAAAAAAAACAAGTCAAATTGAAAAAAGACTATACCCCAGGTAAGACAAACTTCCTAAACATGATTCCCATAACGAAACTGCTGGACTGCAAAGGGAAATACACATAGACCTGACTCATAAGTAAAATGCATATATTTAAAACTTTAAATTAAAACATAAAGCACCAAACCATAGCTGAGAGTGTCTTAAAATAATGATACATACTTACCGAAAGTCACCCATCCACATATAGCAGATAGCCAAACCAGTACTGAAAACTATCAGTAGAGGTAATGGTATATAAGAGTATATCGACAATCTGAAAAGGGAGGTAGGAGATGAATCCCTACGACCGATAACAGAGAACCTTTGAAAAGATTTCCAGCCCCAGCGAGGAAAACTATAAAATTAAACAGGCGATACTCTCTTCACATTCCTCTGACAAACACTGTACTCTGAGAGGAATTGGGCTTCAGAATGCTTAGAAGCGCTTATCACAGAAGAAATCATAAAAATCAAGCACAAACTTACTTCACCACCTCCATAGGAGGCAAAGTTTGTAAAACTGAATTGTGGGTGTGGTGAGGGGTGTATTTATAGGCATTTTGAGGTTTGGGAAACTTTGCCCTTCCTGATAGGATTGTATATCCCATACGTCACTAGCTCATGGACTCTTGCCAATTACATGAAAGAAATATATATTTATCTTTAAAATAATAAATTGAACAAGCAAAAATAACTACATTTTAAAATTATATTTAATACTTAAAATAATATGCATTATACATGACAAATCATATAATTTTAACATTGTATATAAATGCAATACTACACTAAAATATTAACCCATTATGCACCCTCAGCCCCAGCACAACCTTCAATATTAACCCCTAATCTGGGTTAACCTAAATACCTAATCACTCCCTAAACTATTAACCCCTAAACTGCCCCAACCCCATCGCAATAAGACCCCTGACCTATTAAACCCTAATCTGCCACAACCCCCCCCATCACAATAAGCCCCCAAACCTATTAACTCCTAAACTGCCACAACCCCCAATTGCAATAAGAACCCTAATCTTTAAACCCTAATCCGCCACAACCCCCAATGCAAACTACCCCTACACTACTAAACTACTTAACAGCTAACATCCAAGACTCTATGCTAACACCCCCTAAGTTACTCAAAAAACAAACAATAAAATTAAACAAAATAAAAAAACAAAATTTAAAAAAAAAAACACTATCAAAATAAATTAAAAAAACAGTTATGCCTATCCTAAAACTAAAGTCCCTTTAAAAAAAAAAAAAAAACACCCAGAATTAAAAAAACAGCCAATAGAAATGAAAGGGAACTCCTATATAAGGAGGAACCTCACATTCAAGCTTTAGTGTGCGGCGGTGACCACATGAAGAAGACCGCTGCAAGAAGATAAGAAGAAAAGAAGCATTGGATGGAAGATGGAAGAGAACCACTGTCATGAAGATGAAAAGGACCTCCCTGGAGGACCGCCGTCATGAAGAAAGAAGACTTGTGTAATTTACTGAGCTTTCACTAGTCATGATAAATGCCCTTATGAGGGCTGAAACATGAGGTGTTATTAGTTCAAGTTTAATCCAAGATTGTATCTGGTAAGCCTTTATAATAGAGGTGGCTTTTCATTTTTACTTTCACAGGTTTTTTGCACTATGTACACATATATTATTTTTTTAGGTACTACGGTCTTCACAGAGTTTTTCTATGGATAAAGACTACAAATATTATATATGATTTTTATCACTCATTAGGGAACATTCTATATTGGATACATCTTTTGTACACATTTTATTTACACAGACTTGGACATTTTTCACACAACTTGGACATTCGTATTACTATATGCGCATATATGTTAAAGATTTTCTATGGTACCAGTCCATAAAACTATTAACTGGTTTTTTTGTTTATGTTGATGTATTATACTACATTTAAATTTGTAAAAATAAATAATATATTGATTTTTAATTTTAAAATATCACCATTCTATGGGTCAATTTATTATTGGCCAAATTGGGCCAATTCACCCTGTTTCCGCGCAAGCCTTCTGGCTCGCCGGAAACAGGAGTTAAGCAGCGGTCTATAGACCGCTGCTCCTTAACTCATACGCCACCTCTGAGGCTGTGTACAGCAATCTGCCTGATCCTATGCGATCAGGCTGATTGACATCCCCTGCTAGCGGCCGATTTGCCGCAAATCTGCAGGGGGCGGTATTGTACAAGCATTTCACTAGAACTGCTTGTGCAATGCTGAATATGGACAGCGTATGCTGTCCGCATTCAGCGATGTCTGGCGGACATGATACGCTACAGCGTATCATGTCCGCCAGACTTTAATAAATTGACCCCTATCACACTTCAGCCTGATTTGTTTTATGCACTCCTAGTTACTTTTAATAGGACTTTAATAAAGGGTCACCTTTAATGTGTAATGTTTTAGTGTTCTAACCCATCTTCAGACAAACATAAAGTGTTATTAAAACAACATATCTTAAATAGCTCACCAATCACCACATATTTCTGACTACCGGAAAAGACACAAGCATTAATGCACAAACACTAGGGTTGCCTAGGTAACTGGACACCAGATATATTAAAAACAAATACAAAACTATAAATACAGCATAGAAGCATTGTTGTTGTTAAACTAAAAAACTGCTTAGAGAAATGCAAATACAGATAGAAAAACTTTATTAAAACATTATCAAAATGTGCAACCTCAACAAACCAAATACGTATTAAGTTTCTCAGGAATCAACAGAGCATGGTCGATTACATATCACAATCCTTGTTGGGCTACAGGTTGCTCTGAATTGCAATCTCTCCATTCTGCGCAAACGGCCGCTCAATGATTAGTCTTTTGAGTTCACAAATCATCTACCAGTTTGACAAAATAATACTTTCAACGTGGGCAATGGAGTAAATAGAAAACACATTTTGTAGTATATGTTACTCTACATTTTTTAAAAACCCTTTTGCTGGTTTCAGGATGCACAAGAAAACTTTTCAGAGGTTAAACCATTACAGGTAGTACAACCCAAACATCTATAGCAACCCGATTTAGGATCTGCCATCCAAGATGTATTACATAGCAATTCTTAAGATCAGTCACAACCAATATATCTCTTAAAGATCTTGCCCTATAGAAACCCAAACATGGGGGATCCATGTCCTCAAAGGGCAGATTATCATCTGTTGTTAATATATTCCATTTCAGGATCATATTTTTTGGATTAAGTAATATAATGTTTGGCTACCTCCATCATAAATGTGCTGATACAATGTGATCCCACATCTGTTACAAGAGCCTGGCATTTTCTAATAGTTTTAACAGAGTATTTAAGTACGTGTTTATCTAAATTATTACTTAAGAAGTCACATACTCAATGACTAGAACTTTAAAACATGTGAATGTTACGTGATTTACTAAAATATTTAATTAAGATATATGATAAAGATAGTGTATTTTGCTCACAAAAAAAGATCTATATGCAAATAAACTTCCATAGTAATGTAAATGCTCCTAAACAAAAGAAAGTCAAATCTACCATTTAAGGGTTAGATTACAAGTGAGGCGTTAACGTTTTTGAGCAAGCGATATTGTGTTTTCGCAAAAGGTTTTAATTGCGCTATAATTCTTGCCATCTCAGAGCTGTGGTTAACTGTTTTCTGAAACTTAAAAGTTGCACAAAACACATCAAAAATACATTACAAAGTACACTTTCACTCATAATAACACCATCTAATAAAATTATTACAATAAAATAAAATTTATTAAAGTCTGGCTACAGCGTATCATGTCCGCCAGACTTTAATAAATTGACCCCTATCACACTTTAGCCTGATTTGTTTTATGCACTCCTAGTTACTTTTAATAGGACTTTAATAAAGGGTCACCTTTAATGTGTAATGTTTTAGTGTTCTAACCCATCTTCAGACAAACATAAATCTTCAGTTATAAAAATACTAAGGTCTAGAAAGTGTATCTCTTGTTCACTCTGAGTCATTTTTAATCTAACTGTACCTGTAGTTTCCGTGCCATTGATATTATCAAACCACTCCAGGAGATTTTGCTGACCCCCACGCCAAATGAGAAAGACATAGTCTATATACCTTTGGTAGAAGATAATAGGCTCATCACATTTACCCCAGAGGTATCTATCCTTAAAGTGGGACATAAAACTGTTTGCCATTTTCAACCCCATTGCTGTGCCAGCAATTTGGAGGTAGAACCTCTGTTCAAAACGGAAATAAGTCTTGCTCAAGCAAAACTCAATGACCTATTAACAAAACTCAATGACCTATCAACAACTCCCTTGCGGACGGAAAAGTTTTGCAAACTTCATACAGATTGGCCGTCTTCGTTTACCACACAACTTTGCACGGATTGGTAGTTTGACTCACATGACTCCAACCGGACCTGAAAAGGAACATATACACCACAGACTACCTGTTTGAGGACTGAATCTCGAGTCATTCTTGATTGGTCAACTTATAGATACCGCTTCTGATTGGTTAAAAATCGGATTGACGCCAGACTATGTATTTTAACTACAAATTTACTTAAAAATATCGGCATTTGAAATTTTGATAACAATTTAAGTATATAATTAGTCTGCCACCAATCCATATTCTTTATTTTGTTTTTTAAATTGTATATTGTAAATCCAACTTCCTGTTTTATACAGGAAATTGGATAGCATCACCTCTGTATATAAACACAGCTACTTGCTTTTATTGATTTTATATTGCACTTGAGAAAGACTTGCTAAAAGTTGAAACACATTGAGCTTAAATAAATATCTTTTTATCAAAGTTGGAAGACTGTTGATATCCTTCTTTGCTGAGACAAGCTGGATTCTCCTATACATGGAGTAAGTTACTATTTTGTTTTTTCTTGATTTACTGGACACCTTTGGTCACTTTGAGTCTTCATTTGCTTACAGACCTACTAACAGGTTTTTGAGAGATTCTGAAACCATACCTTTATTCCGGGGAACTACATTACTCTGGAGACACATTACATCGCAGCTGAACTCCCACTACTTATGGAGTGAGTATACTGCACTTATATTGATCGGATTCTACATACACCTCAAGCCCTTTCTCTCTTCACTATATAGAGAAACATCACTGTACAGACCAGCGCCATCTATTTGCCATTTTCCAAAACTCAATGAGGGTCATCAAAAACTCAACTGGAGAGCCCCTATACTCCTGGTGGTGAATAAGATTCTCCTTAACAGCTGACAGACTGACTTTGTGGGGGATAATAGTGTAAAGACTATTAACGTCTAAGGTAACCAAAATGTCTCCTGTCTGGATTTGTACCCCTTTCAACTGTCTGATAAGGTCATTGGTGTCCAAAATGAAAGAGCAAATACCCTTTACAATTAGTTGAAGGAGTAAATCTATGTACTGGGCCACTGGTTGTAGAAGTGACTGGACAGCCTACACAAGAGTTGTAATTGCCTCTATCTCACACCTGGATACATTTTTCTTCCAGGCCTTGTGTTGCCGCTCAGAATCCAAATCCTGTGTCACCAGACTAATAAAAGCTTTTGTACTAGGACTGCAGTTAGTGGGCTCAAATGTACTTGGTTACTTACATTTATGTTCAAAAGGTGTAGTTACTGTCTTCCGATCAGTGTCTTGAAAAAATTCTTTAACCTTCATAGCTTTATTAAATGTATAAATATCTAGCTTGAGGTCCAGCTCCGAAATGTTAGTGCTGGGCACAAAAGAAAGACCTTTATTCAATACCTCTCATTCAACAGATGTTAGATTATGTGTGATTACATTAACAACTATATTCTCTGTCTGCCCCATCGGGGTGGTCTGTGTCTGTTGCTGTGCCCTTTATATGGGGTCTATAGTTCCTCCCCCTCGAGATCTCGTGGTCACCCCTAAAAAATGACTCGGGGTGGAATGGGCCTTATGTGTGTGAGGAAAACCATACAGAGCTTGGGTGTTATGTGCAGGGGGCGATGGTTGAGATGTAGTGGAAAGATTCCAATCTGTATCTGAGAACTCTGCTCCACTAGTATCCACCATGTCAAACCGCTCCCTCCTAGTTCTCTGTCTTCTCCTGTTGGGCCCTTCTTGTGAAGTAGTTAATCATTTGTATATGCGGTATAAGGTAACGCAAAAAAAATTGCTATTCCCAATGGAATATAAATAATTTATGAATTTAGGAATTTAATAATATATGTAATAAAAATATGTGGGGATGTCTTTATTACTGGTGGTGGACATAAATTCAGATTATGGTACCAAATAAAACCAATAAACTGTGTACTCCTGTTACTAAGATAAAATACAATCATATCAATATATATATACATAAAAGATTTAATAACAATATTGCTAAAAACAAGTTGACAAAATTAATAAAACAGTCATTAATGTAAACTTATTAAACGATCTGGACACCGGTGTCAGCAAAAAGTAAATCTAAATATGGTAATAATAAGCTCTAATAGAGATCACAATTTGTCACAATTTATACAGTAAATAGGTAACTACAACGTGGTAAATATAAGCAGCAATGTGAGAGCAGCTCTAATAACGAGCAGCTTAATTAGTAACAATGTATGAGCAGCTAAGATAAATAGGTTGCAACCTTATGTAAGCAGTTATATTGTGATGCCAACAATGTTGCTATTGATCACTAGGGATTTGTTACTGTCAGACCTTAATGCTGTATTTTTATATATCCAGGGTTAAGTTGTTGTGCTTTAATAATGTCTTCTAGCTGTGGTTTATTGTGACAAATTTATCCAGCTAATTTACCCTGCAGTAACTGATAGTGTCCCATATGGATACACTATTATATGTTATATGTTGTAGCCAAGAGGAGATCTCCAAAGTATTCCAAAGAGGAATTGGTTTCCCTTCATTTTCTAAGACACTATGCACATCTGAAAGATTTCACTGCTGCAGACTCAGAGTTAATGAATCTACCCAGAGTGAGGCTGGGCTGTTAAAGTGTTTTCTCTCTAATACAGAGGATATGTTGCTGCTGCTTTTGATTGTTTCTCATCTCCAGTCATTGAGTATCCAGCACATCAGATTTTAATTATTTCTCATCATCACTTCAGCTCCAAAGGGGTCCCGAAAGCTGATCCGTCACCGCACTGCAACAAGCGGTTATCACAGACCGCGGAGAAAAGGTGAAGATATCACACAGTACAGACGCTCCAAATAGCAGGACTGCTATACCTTCAGGGACTGGAATAGACAATCAGAGTCCAGTGTGGAGGATAAACACAGAAGAAGATTTGTTTAAACATCAAGCCAGGTCCTCTTCAGAATACTTTGGGGCTCCCCTCTTGGCTACAACATATAATAGTGTATCCATACGGGACACTATCAGGTACTGCAGGGTAAATTAGCCGGAGAAATTTGTTGCAATAAACCACAGCTAGAAGACATTATTAAAGCACAATAACTTAACCCTGGATATATAAAAATACAGCATTAAGATCTGACAGTAACAAATCCCTAGTGATCAATAGCAACATTGTTGGCATCACAATATAACTGCTTACATAAGGTTGCAACCTATTTATCTTAGCTGCTCATACATTGTTACCAATTAAGCTGCTCGTTATTAGGGCTGCTCTCACATTGCTACTTATATTTGCCACGTTGTAGTTACCTATTTACTGTATAAATTGTGACAAATCGTGATCTCTATTAGAGCTTATTATTACCATATTAAGATTTACTTTTTGCTGACACCGTTGTCCAGATCATTTAATAAGTTTACATTAATGAATGTTTTATTAATTTTGTCAACTTGTTTTTAGCAATATTGTTATTAAATCTTTATATATATATATATATATATATATATATATATATATATATATATATATATATATATACAGGAAGTGCAGAATTATTAGGCAAATGAGTATTTTGACCACATCATCCTCTTTATGCATGTTGTCTTACTCCAAGCTGTATAAGCTAGAAAGCCTACTACCAATTAAGCATATTAGGTGATGTGCATCTCTGTAATGAGAAGGGGTGTGGCCTAATGACATCAACACCCTATATCAGGTGTGCATAATTATTAGGCAACTTCCTTTCCTTTGGCAAAATGGGTCAAAAGAAGGACTTGACAGGCTCAGAAAAGTCAAAAATAGTGAGATATCTTGCAGAGGGATGCAGCACTCTTAAAATTGCAAAGCTTCTGAAGCGTGATCATCGAACAATCAAGCGTTTCATTCAAAATAGTCAACAGGGTCGCAAGAAGCGTGTGGAAAAACCAAGGCGCAAAATAACTGCCCATGAACTGAGAAAAGTCAAGCGTGCAGCTGCCAAGATGCCACTTGCCACCAGTTTGGCCATATTTCAGAGCTGCAACATCACTGGAGTGCCCAAAAGCACAAGGTGTGCAATACTCAGAGACATGGCCAAGGTAAGAAAGGCTGAAAGACGACCACCACTGAACAAGACACACAAGCTGAAACGTCAAGACTGGGCCAAGAAATATCTCAAGACTGATTTTTCTAAGGTTTTATGGACTGATGAAATGAGAGTGAGTCTTGATGGGCCAGATGGATGGGCCCGTGGCTGGATTGGGAAAGGGCAAAGAGCTCCAGTCCGACTCAGACGCCAGCAAGGTGGAGGTGGAGTACTGGTTTGGGCTGGTATCATCAAAGATGAGCTTGTGGGGCCTTTTCGGGTTGAGGATGGAGTCAAGCTCAACTCCCAGTCCTACTGCCAGTTTCTGGAAGACACCTTCTTCAAGCAGTGGTACAGGAAGAAGTCTGCATCCTTCAAGAAAAACATGATTTTCATGCAGGACAATGCTCCATCACACGCGTCCAAGTACTCCACAGCGTGGCTGGCAAGAAAGGGTATAAAAGAAGAAAATCTAATGACATGGCCTCCTTGTTCACCTGATCTGAACCCCATTGAGTGGTCCATCATCAAATGTGATATTTACAAGGAGGGAAAACAGTACACCTCTCTGAACAGTGTCTGGGAGGCTGTGGTTGCTGCTGCACGCAATGTTGATGGTGAACAGATCAAAACTGACAGAATCCATGGATGGAAGGCTTTTGAGTGTCCTTGCAAAGAAAGGTGGCTATATTGGTCACTGATTTGTTTTTGTTTTGTTTTTGAATGTCAGAAATGTATATTTGTGAATGTTATATTGGTTTCACTGGTAAAAATAAATAATTGAAATGGGTATATATTTGTTTTTTGTTAAGTTGCCTAATAATTATGCACAGTAATAGTCACCTGCACACACAGATATCCCCCTAAAATAGCTATAACTAAAAACAAACTAAAAACTACTTCCAAAACTATTCAGCTTTGATATTAATGAGTTTTTTGGGTTCATTGAGAACATGGTTGTTGTTCAATAATAAAATTAATCCTCAAAAATACAACTTGCCTAATAATTCTGCACTCCCTGTATATATATAGTATTCCAAATGGATCCCACACTCACTATTGCAACACAGCTTCCGGGGTGCACTTAAAATAATGTAATATAAAAATGAAGCAAGAAAGGCACTCTCCGTGTTAACCACCAAACTTTAGTTTAGGTGAACGTTTTCAGGTATGAGGACGGTGGCAACACCGAAAACGTTCACCTAAAGTAAAATTTGGTGGTTAACACGGAGAGTGCCTTTCTTGCTTCATTTATATATATATATATATATATATATATATATATATATATATATATATATATATATTGATATTATTGTATTTTATCTAAGTAACTGGAGTATACAGTTTATTGGTTTTATTTGGTACCATAATCTGAATTTATGTCCACCACCAGTAATTAGGACATCCCCACATATTTTTATTACATATATTATTAAATTCCTAAATTCATTAATTATTTTATATTACATTGGGAATTGCAATTTTTATTGCGCCACCTTATATTGCATATATTTTTGGAAACTTTTTGGGATAACGTTTTTTGAAGGTGAGCTAGATTCCCTATCAGCCTTTACAGTCAAATTCTCTTTCTAAATTAGTTAATCATTTGTATACCTTGTCTTGTGCATAATCTGAGTTAACTGCATCAAGTTTTCTGTTTTTGAATATAATGGGATCATTCTGATATTTCTCAATCTGCTGACTGATTTTAGTCATCCAATTCTCCTGCTGATCATTAGAGAGAGTAATGTTCAAATGTGTGGATTTGTTTTTTTTTACCTTGGCTAGAATAGTAGTAACCTCTTCTATACTAATAAAACAAGGTCCAAGGAGCACTTGTTCAGAATGTAACACCATTTCTTTCTGAACTCAGGATTATCCCTACCTATCGTTGGTATATTATGAACCCTAAAGCCCCTAGGTATATTGTTAGTTCTATAATATTCTGATAAGTAACTCCCATGCAGGGATAGAATCAAATGTTTTTTGAGTTTCAACAAGGCATAATACAAGTTAACAGGGGTCTCACCAGATGTCCTGGAGATCAGGGCAAAGAGAATCCTGGCCGCATCATCCTGGGTATAGGAAGCCGGCCCAATTTGGGCTACCTTAGCCTGGATGTCTGGTTCATCAGTGTCTATGATCTTCATAGTAGTTCAGCTTGAAGACTCCCTTCTGGATCCGTTTAATGCTGGCAAAGTGTCCTGGAGTGGTTCGATAATATCAACGGCATGGAAACTACGGTTATATTTAAAATGACTCAGTGTGAACAAGAGATACACTTTCTAGACCTTAGTATTTTTATAACTGACCAAAACACTAGGGACTACATTGTACAGCAAGCCCACAGACAGGAACTCTATCCTTAGGGCGGACAGCTGTCATCCTCCAGCACTCTGTAATGGAATAGTTAGGTCACAGATGATCAGAACTGTGCGGAATAACTCAGACAAGCATACAGGGGTCTCCCAGTTGCATGGAGTCAGAAATAAATTCTTTCAGAGGGTTTATAAACCACGGTCAGTGAACTGTATTTTGGAAGAGGTGTCACATCTCTCCCAAGCTGACCTCATTGATGAAAGACCAAAGGAAACTGGAAAGGGCAAGCTGATCATGGCAACTACGTGTACACCCAAAACCACGAATGTGGGCCGGATATTAAGGAATCACTGGTCAATAGTATCCTCAGACCCTAAGCTGCATTTTACAAAGGATCTGAGTCCTATGGTGGGGTATAAAAGAGGGACCAACCTACGAGATATGCTGGTTAGAACAGACCCAAAACACAGCTACATCACTAACTCCAAGGTGAATGTGAAAGGCTCCTACAGATGCCTAGGCTGCATAATGTGCAATGGCTTAATTAGCACAAAGATCTTTCATCATCCTCACACCAACCAAAAGTTCACCATCAGGCATTCTCTTTACTGTACTACCATGTATGTGGTCTACTTGTTGTTCTTCCCCTGTTCCAGCTTTTACGTGGGTAAGACGATTGGTACATTACGAGAACGTATGG
The DNA here is from genome assembly GCF_027579735.1 of Bombina bombina. Lineage (NCBI taxonomy): Eukaryota > Metazoa > Chordata > Amphibia > Anura > Bombinatoridae > Bombina > Bombina bombina. The sequence continues at coordinate 468,232,321 of NC_069502.1, read as the reverse complement.
CAAATCATAGAAAACTATTCGTCAGGCTCTCGGGAAGGGTGAATTGGATCAACCGGTAGCAAGGCACTGTGCATTGAGACAACATCCAGTATCATCCATTCAATACATATTGATCAATCACGTTCCAAGTCTTGATAGAGGTGGAGATAGGACCAAGGCACTCCTGATCCGTGAGGCCCAGTGGATCTATAGGCTGGGCACAGTGCACCCAGGAGGACTTAACTCGGCACCAGATTTTAAACTACTAACATAGGATCAGAGTATGGTACATTCCAGGAGTGCAATTCTGAGCATGGTGATCCGGGTTGGGAATGAGAAACAGTGGCCCTACAGAGTGGGGCTACTAAATCTCTGAGTACCAACACAATGCAAGTATTTGGAGCCTGAAAAAGCCCCAGATTCTGCATGCGGACCGGATATGCTTATGTGGTCACTCAATAAATCTACTCTCCTATTCAATACTGGCCATTGATATTATCGAACCACTCCAGGAGATTTTGCTGACCCTCACACCATATGAGAAAGACATAGGGGCATATCTATAAAGCTCTGGATAGAGCTTGAGGCCCTGTGTTTCTGGTGAGCCTGCCAGAAACACCAGTTATGAAGCAGCGGTCTAAAGACTGCTGCTCAATAAAATGTCCACCTGCTCTGAGCAGGCGGACAGACATCTCCGCAATTCAACCCGATCGAGTACGATCGGGTTGATGTACACCCCCTGCTGGCGGCCGATTGGCCACGATTCTGCAGGGGGCGGTGTTGCTTCAGCAGCTCTTGTGAGCTGCTGGTGCAATGCTGAATACGGAGAGCGTATTGCTCTCTGTATTCAGCGAGGTCTGGCGGACCTGATCCGCACTGTCAGATCAGGTCTGCCAGACTTTGATAAATAGAGGCCATAGTCTATATACCTTCGGTAGAAGATAATAGGCTCATCACATTTACCCCAGAGGTATCTATCCTCAAAGTGGGACAAAAAAATGTTCGCCATATTCAACCTCATCGCTGTGCCAGCAATTTGGAGGTAGAACCTCTGTTCAAAACGGAAATAATTCTTGCTCAAGCAAAACTCAATGAGGGCCATCAAAAACTCAACTGGAGAGCCAATATACTCCTGGTGGTGAATAAGATTCTCCTTAACAGCTGACAGACCGACTTTGTGGGGGATAATAGTGTAAAGACTATTAACGTCTAAGGTGACCAAAATGTCTCCTGTCTGGATTTGTACCCCTTTCAACTGTCTGATAAGGTAATTGGTGTCCAAAATGAAAGAGTGAATACCCCTTACAATTGGTTGAAGGAGTAAATCTATGTAATGGGCCACTGGCTGTAGAAGTGACTGGACAGCCAACACAATGGGTCATCCCAGGGGTTCTTTAGGGTTTTGTGAATTTTAGGGATGGTATATAGGATAGGGTATGCTGTTATGCAAAATTCATGAATCTGCTCTGTGATAAATCCTTGTTCAAAGCCAAATTTAGTTAGTGCATCCAACTCTTTTTTGTACATAAAAGTAGGATCCAAGGACAAGACTTAAAATGTGTTCTGATCGGCCAACTGTTCAAGGATATCCCCTCTGTAGTCAGAATAGTCTAAAGGCACTATGGCTCCATCCTTATCGGCTGGTCTTATGACTATAGAGGAGTCTACTTGAAGAGTTTTAATTGCCTCTATCTCACACCTGGATACATTTTTCTTCCAGGCCTTGTATTGCCGCTCAGAATCCAAATCCTGTGTCACCAGCCTAATAAAAGCTTTTGTACTAGGACTGCAGTTAGTGGGCTCAAATGTACTCAGTTTCTTACATTTATGTTCAAAAGGTGTAGTTACTGTCTTCCTATCGGTGTCTTGAAAAAATTCTTTAACCTTCATAGCTTTATTAAATTTATAAATATTTAGCTTGAGGTCCAGCTCCGAAATGTTAGTGCTGGGCACAAAAGAAAGACCTTTATTGAATACCTCTCATTTATCAGATGTTAGATTATGTGTGATTAAATTAACAACTATATTCTCTGTCTGCCCCGTCGGGGTGGTCTGTGTCTGTTGCTGCATCCTCCTTATATGGGGTCTATAGTTCCTCCCCCTCGAGATCTCGTGGTCACCCCTAAAAAATTACTCGGGTGGAATGGGCCTTATGTGTATTAGGAAAACCATACAGAGCTTGGGTGTTATGTGCAGGGGGCGATGGTTGAGATGTAGTGGAAAGATTCCTATCTGTGTCTGAGGACTCTGCTCCACTAGTATCCACCGTGTCAAACTGCACCCTCCTAGTTCTCTGTCTTCTTCTGTTGTGTCCTTCTTGTGAAGTAGTTAATTTATTTGTATACCTTGTCTTGTACATAATCGGAGTTAACTGTATCAAGTTTTCTGTTTTTGAATATAATGGGATCATTCTGATATTTCTCAATCTGCTGACTGATTTTAGTCATCTAATTCTCCTGCTGATCATTAGAGAGAGTATTACTATGTAAATGTTCAAATGTGTGGATTTGTTTTTTTGACCTTGGCTAGAATAGTAGTAACCTCTTCTATTACTAATAAAACAAGGTCCAAGGAGCACTTGTTCAGAATGTAACACCATTTCTTTCTGAACTCAGGATTATCGCTACCTATAGTTGGTATATTATAAACCCTAAAGCCCCTAGGTATATTGATAGCTCTATAATATTCTGATAAGTAACTCCCATGCAGGGATAGATCAATCTCTTGTTTTTTGAGTTTCAACAAGGCATAATACAAGTTAACAGGGGTCTCACAAGATGTCCTGGAGATCAGGGCAAAGAGAATCCTGGCCGCATCATCCTGGGTATAGGAAGCCATCCCAATTTGGGCTACCTTAGCCTGGATGTCTGGTTCATCAGTGTGTATGATCTTCATAGTAGTTCAGAATGAAGACTCCCTTCTGGATCCATTTAATGCTGGCAAAGTGTCCTGGAGTGGTTCGATAATATCAACGGCACTGAAACTACGGTTAGATTTAAAATGACTCAGTGTGAACAAGAGATACACTTTCTAAACCTTAGTATTTTTATAGCTGACCAAAACACTAGGGACTACATTGTACAGCAAGCCCACAGACAGGAACTCTATCCTTAGGGCAGACAGCTGTCATCCTCCAGCACTCTGTAATGGAATAGTTAGGTCACAGATGATCAGAACTGTGCGGAATAACTCAGGCAAGCATACAGGGGTCTCCCAGTTGGATGGAGTCAGAAATAAATTCTGTCAGAGGGGTTGTAAATCACGGTCAGTAAACTGTATTTTGGAAGAGGTGTCACATCTCTCCCAAGCTGACCTCATTGACAAGAGACCAAAGGAAACTGGAAAGGTCAAGCTGATCATGGCAACTACGTGTACACCCAAAACCACGAATGTGGGCCGGATATTAAGGAATCACTGGTCAATAGTATCCTCAGACCCTAAACTGCATTTACAAAGGATCTGAGTCCTATGGTGCGGTACAAAAGAGGGACCAACCTATGAGATAAACACAGCTACATCACTAACTCCAAGGTGAATATGAAAGGCTCCTACAGATGCCTAGGCTGCACTATGTGCAATGGCTTAATTAGCACAAAGATCTTCCATCATCCTCACACCAACCAAAAGTTCACCATCAGGCATTCTCTTTCCTGCACTACCACGTATGTGGTCTACTTGTTGTTCTTCCCCTATTCCAGCTTTTATGTGGGTAAGACAATTGGTACATTACGAGAACGTATGGCAAATCATAGACAAAATATTTGTCAGGCTCTCGGGAAGGGTGAATCGGATCAACCGGTAGCAAAGCACTGTGCATTGAGACAACATCCAGTATCATCCATTTGATACATATTGATCAATTACATTCCAAGTCTTGATAGAGGTGGAGATAGGAACAAGGCACTCCTGATCCATGAGGCCCAGTGGATCTATAGGCTGGGCACAGTGCACCCAGGAGGACTTAACTCTGCACCAGATTTTAAACTACTAACATAGGATCAGAGTATGGTATATTCCAGGAGTGCAATTCTGAGCAGGGTGATCTGAGTACCAATACCATGCAAGTATTTGGAGCCTGAAAAAGCCCCAGATTCTGCATGTGGACCGGATATGCTTAGGTGGTCACTCAATAAATCTACTCTCCTATTAAATACTGGTACTGGACTATATATCCGAGCATATTCATGGAGGTGGACATTAACCTATGGGATGGGTACCACAAACCAGGGGTGCGAGCTCTTGAGTCACATTCTCCTAGCTGGATGGTGAGGTGGTTAACGGGAAGGGTACCCAAGAGACCCCTGCATAAGGTTGGACTTATGAGATGGTATACTGGTAGTGTAATCAGCTTATGTTTTGCTTATCTAGAAAGGCTACAACTGTATGACATGAAAGTCAGTAGAAGCAGTTATACAAGTAGATACCAAATCTGTTTCTACATTGCTGATAAGATGTATCATCTATCAAAGATTGTTGGGTATTGTAAAAACCGTACACAAGCTCTCCTGTTTTTTATCTGTAGCTGGAGTGCCCTATACTTGCATTATGGTCAGAGAAATAATGCCATGTATTTGGAAGTGACATTGTTGTCAAATTCATGACGAAAGGCAGTAGAGTATTTATGTATATATTTTCTATTTATTTTCTGTGTTTGTTTTTCTTGCAAAAGTGTTTTCTGTTATTTAGTGTTATATTTCATTACAGATATGGTATCAAGAGTTTATATATTTGTTACGCACATCACTTATTAAGTAGGACGAAGTATAGTATCAGTTTGGTGTTATATGGCATAAAGGGGCAGAAGGGGGGCTTTATACACTCATTTTTTCTAATGCATCTGCTAAGGTGGCCCACACTTGATATAGCACCAATTTTTTGGAAATCGTGTGATTCTAACTTGGCTACTTAGACACGCTCCTGAGTATAAGCCATTTGGTTTCTGCCAGTTGTGAGACCACCTTGTATAGGGTCTGATACGTGAATACATGGGGATGCATTTAGAGCAAGTAAATAATACTGTATATACAGGTCACTTGGATACATCTATTACTATCTCCCGTATAACCCTTATGACACTTTGCATAGATGTTATTGCGTATTGACACGTGTGGGTGGTAGCCCTGGCAACTATATACACAAACAAGGGACACGTTTAAGAATCAGCATCTAGGGCTTTGTGCATCACTCTAAGATTAACACGAGTTATATATCACAATGTTATAATGTCTCTAAGATGAGGTTGTTATGACAAGCTGATTTACATATTTGTTTGATTTGTATGTAGTTACAATTTAGACACGCTTCAAATTATTGATAGATACACTTCCGGTTGTGACGTATACGTACTTCTGCTAACACGAGACAGTGGAACGCAAGCTTGCATTCCAACACATTTTTTGGCGCCACTAGGATGAGAGGAAGGTAAGAAATTTTGTGTGTTGTGATCACTATAAAAGGTGTGTATTTTAATCACTTTGGCATGCTGATGAACGGGATTGTATCCTCGAAAACGTTCCAATAAACTTTTTCAGATGGTTTGTGAAAGTCCTGTAAGTGCGATTGTTTGATTTAGTATTGTATTGTATCTTTGCACCCAGGCAGCTGGCACTTGGTGGGTTGGTCTGAAGATTTGTGTACTATACATTTGTGTGTTATGGGTAAGGTAAGAAATCTGGGTATTCCTAGAATCACCTGGGTAAAATGGACATTACCCACATGGCTGTGGGTAATTCCTGATGCATTGTAATTCCCCTATCTACACTATTTATTTTGCCTCTACCTGGGGGATACAAGGAAGGCACTGCTCTGGCATCCACCCCAAGTGAACCTTGGTGAATGAGGAAGCCCCCCTTCAAACCCCCAGGCAAAAAAAAGATAGTGACGATAGGGGAATTACAGTGCATACTATATATGTTTGATACAGTGACTCCTCACTTTGAGGGGATTTATGATCATAAATCAGGCATCACCCACAGTCACTTGGGATCCGTTTTACCCGGGTAATCCTAGGATGACCCAATATCTGACTTTACCCGTAACACATATGTTTAATTATGTATTTAATGTAAATATTTCACATTCCAATGTTCTGCACATAGCAGAATATATTCTATGTATTTCTAAATATATATATATATATATATATATATATATATATATATATATTTCTTAAGAGGTCGTGATAAGGGATATAATAGCGCTGGTTGTTAGGAGACAATGTTAAACACAATTATTATGTGACTCAATGCCAAATATAATACAGAATACACAGCAAATCAAACACAATGTGAAAAAAACACTATAACATAGAGTGGAGAGTTGAATATAAAATGTCCTAAATACTGGAGAACTTGTATGTTGTATATATATATATACAATTGTAGAATTCGAGACTTGGGATGTGGGTGAAATGCAAACTTACAGAAAAGAACCTCAATCGTATGAGGTAAGGCAACAGCACATCAGGAAGTCACTCTTAGTAGGCTTGGCCCCTTAGGGTATAGGGGAAACTTCCAAACAACGAGCTTGTCTTTTTCCCTTCTACTTTCCCGGTTATAGGTGAAACTTCAGGGAGTTGGAGCCTTTTTTCCTCGGCCTCTTTTAGTATGGGTCCTCTCAGGATGGTAGTGTAAACGATATATCACATGAGGTTAACTATTCACAAATTATTTGACATTTAATATATGCCGATTATGATTGTAAATGAGATATTTTATGCCAATAGGCCATTTTAAATCTACTCAATACAAGTGCAATAAAGCACTAAGGGTACAACCTTCTGTGTGTCTATGTACATGTATGACACAAACTAACAGTTTTGTACATATACAATGGGATCTTGCCCAAAGCAATCCGCCCTGTAATATCTATATAATGTATTAACCCTGAATCAATCTGAGCTCAGTATCGTTATAGAAAACCTCTTTTCATATAAACAAACTGAACTGGTTTTTATTAATAATAATATTTTATGTATATCTTTGTACATGAGTTATTTCAATACTGTAACAGTCTCTTTTCTTTTGTTTACTGTTGTATTCTTTCTTGATATTGTTATCAACATGTATTAACTCTCAAATTGGCTAGTTTGTTTCACTTATTGTATTTGCTGAAACTCAATACTGCAATTTGGTAACTGTTTATGTTGTCATACTAGCGGAAGTTTGTTGATGTTTACACACTAAGGCCTAGATTTTGAGTTTGGCGGTAGCCGTCAAAACCAGCGTTAGAGGCTCCTAACGCTGGTTTTTACCGCCCGCTGGTATTTGGAGTCAGTCAGGAAAGGGTCTAACGCTCACTTTGCAGCCGCGACTTTTCCATACCGCAGATCCCCCTACACCATTTGCGTATCCTATCTTTTCAATGGGATCTTTCTAACACCGGTATTTAGAGTCGTGGCTGAAGTGAGCGTTAGAAATCTAACGACAAAACTCTAGCCGCAGAAAAAAGTCAGTAGTTAAGAGCTTTCTGGGCTAACGCCGGTTTATAAAGCTCTTAACTACTGTGCTCTAAAGTACACTAACACCCATAAACTACCTATGTACCCCTAAACCGAGGTCCCCCCACATCTCTGCCACTCTATTAAAATGTTTTAACCCCTAATCTGCTGCTCCGTACACCGCCGCCACCTACGTTATCCCTATGTACCCCTAATCTGCTGCCCCTAATACCGCCGACCCCTACATAATATTTATTAACCCCTAATCTGCCGCCCCCGCTATCGCTGACACCTGCATATTTTTTTTAACCCCTAATCTGCCGCTCCGTACACCGCCGCAACCTACATTATACCTATGTACCCCTAATCTGCTGCCCCTAACACAGCTGACCCCTATATTTATTAACCCCTAATCTGCCGCCCCCCGCTATAGCTGACACCTGCATATTTTTTTTAACCCCTAATCTGCCGCTCCGTACACCGCCGCAACCTACATTATACCTATGTACCCCTAATCTGCTGCCCCTAACATCGGCGACCCCTATATTATATTTATTAACCCCTAATCTGCCGCCCCCAACGTCGCCTCCACCTACCTACAATTATTAACCCCTAATCTGCCGACCGGACCACACCGCTACTATAATAAATGTATTAACCCCTAAAGCTAAGTCTAACCCTAACACTAACACCCCCCTAAGTTAAATATAATTTAAATCTAACAAAATAAATTAACTCTTATTAAATAAATTATTCCTATTTAAAGCTAAATACTTACCTGTAAAATAAACCCTAATATAGCTACAATATAAATTATAATTATATTGTAGCTATTTTAGGATTAATATTTATTTTACAGGCAACTTTGTAATTATTTTAAGCAGGTACAATAGCTATTAAATAGTTAAGAACTATTTAATAGCTATAATAGTTAAAATAATTACAAAATTACCTGTAAAATAAATCCTAACCTAAGTTACAATTAAACCTAACACTACACTATCAATAAATTAATTAAATACAATACCTACAAATAACTACAATTAAATAAACTAACTAAAGTACAAAAAATAAAAAAGAACTAAGTTACAAAAAATAAAAAAATATTTACAAACATTAGAAAAATATTACAACAATTTTAAACTAATTACACCTACTCTAAGCCCCCTAATAAAATAACAAAGACCCCCAAAATAAAAAAATGCCCTACCCTATTCTAAATTTAAAAAGTTCAAAGCTCTTTTACCTTACCAGCCCTGAAAAGGGCCATTTGCGGGGCATGCCCCAAATAATTCAGCTCTTTTGCCTGTAAAAAAAAACATACAATACCACCCCCCCCCAACATTACAACCCACCACCCACATACCCCTAATCTAACCCCTAATCTAACCCAAACCCCCCTTAAATAAACCTAACACTTAGCTTTAGGGGTTAATACATTTATTATAGTAGCGGCGAGCTCCGGTCGGCAGATTAGGGGTTAATAAGTGTAGGTAGGTGGAGGCGACGTTGGGGGCGGCAGATTAGGGGTTAATAAATATAACATAGGGGTCGGCTGTGTTAGGGGCAGCAGATAGGGGTACATAGGGATAACGTAGGTTGCGATGGTGAACGGAGCGGCAGATTAGGGGTTAATAATAATATGCAGGGGTCAGCGATAGCAGGAGCGGCAGATTAGGGGTTAATAAATATAACATAGGGGTCGGCGGTGTTAGGGGCAGCAGATTAGGGGTACATAGGGATAACGTAGGTTGCGGCGGTGTACGGAGCGGCAGATTAGGGGTTAATAATAATATGCAGGGGTCAGCGATAGCGGGGGCGGCAGATTAGGGATTAATAAGTGTAAGGTTAGGGGTGTTTAGACTCGGGGTACATGTTAGGGTGTTAGGTGCAGACTTAGGAAACAATGGGGCTGCGTTAGGAGCTGAACGCTGCTTTTTTGCAGGTGTTAGGTTTTTTTTCAGCTCAAACAGCCCCATTGTTTCCTATGGGGGAATCGTGCACGAGCACGTTTTTGAAGCTGGCCACGTCCGTAAGCACCGCTGGTATCAAGAGTTGCAGTGGCGTTAAATATGCTCTGCACTCCCTTTTTTGGAGCCTAATGCAGCCCTTCTGTGAACTCTAAATACCAGCGGTATTTAAAAGGTGCGGGGAAAAAAAAGCACACGTAGCTAATGCACTCCTTTGGCTGCAGAACTCTAAATCTAGCCGTAAGTATTATTCATTTTTCTTTTTCCTTGTCTTGCTTGTTTCGAGTATTGAATTTGCAGATTGAGGAATATACTTATGAGCTGAATATGCTTGCGTTTAGATCTAGCTGTAATATATTACTAAGAGCTGCTGGCTTTTATAATTGGCTCATACATATACTCACTTGCTGCAATAACAATACGTTTGGTTTAAGGGAGTGACCTAAGGCAGAATTGGGTACTTAACCCCAGAATGGTCACCTCCCAAACTATCTTTGAAAAAGAGCCAACCGGCGTGAAACGCGTCACAAGACGTCATTTGCCTCCCTGTCCTTCTACTTACCGTGAGTGTTTCTATCGCAGCTCCTGTGTGAACTTTTTAAACTTTGATTCAATAAAATTTTTCATGTGAATTTTATAACAAGTGCTGAGTGCATAGTGTCTATCTATACCAGATAGGAAATGTTGTTGGAAATGTTTGCTCTTACTAACGAGCTTTAACTACAAATCTTTCTTGGGAATCCTGCATTTATTTGAACTCCATTCTCAGCACTCCCAGTGTGTTAGCTTCCGCCGTATGGACGATGGCGCTTGGTCTCCCAAGGTAAGTGTCTTTTTAACTATTTAACCTTAACTGTTCTTGTTATGTGTATATATATATATATATATATATATATATATATATTTATATATATATATATATATATGTATATATATATATATATATATATACACACACCATCAGATATATGTAGAAATATTTAATTATGAATAAATAGAACATATTCTGTTATGTAAAGAACATTGAAATATGAAATATTCATATTTTCATGTCGGGTTTGCGCTACTGAGAATATATCATGGTGTATGCGCGAGAGAGTGTTTTTTTTTTCAACTTTTTTTCTCCATTGACTTCTATGGGGCAATGCAAAAATACAATTGCGATTTTTGAATATTGATTTTTAGTGTGATTTGGGTTACCACTGGAGAAAAAACTGTTTACTTTCAACTTGAGATACCAGCGCAATCTGACTAGCGCGTAAATGAAAATCCTATTGGAGTTTTCACTATAGCAGAAAACACAAAATACCGCTCCACTTGTAATCTAGCCCTAAATCTGATAACTGTAAAATTTCTAGGTTCTTCATGTAAAAACAAGAGTTATGCTTTAGCACAGTGATATAAGCAAATAAGTATTTTTTTTTTTTACATTCAAAATGTGCCAACACATAACTAAGTCTAAAAAATAAACAACTTCTATATGGGGGTATTAATTGGCACTATTAAGCTAGTCTAAAATTTAAAAAATCCAAATAAAAGCAAATATTATGTATTCACATTTATAAGTGTAGTATAAATTTTATATATTATTTTCAATATTAAATGACAGTCCTATAACATTTAATCAGTTCATCACACATGAATGCAGATGTGGCTAAGCTGAAAATTGCCCTAAATTTAATGAGAAAAAAACTGAATCTCAAAGCTCCAAGAAAATGCTTTACTGAAAAAGAAAAACAACAAAACAAAACTAAAGACGTCTTGAAGTGTTAAGCATATGGTAAAATAGTGGAATAGTGCAATACTAACATGTCTCAGAGTAACACAGGGCACAAGCCACATGTAGAGTTTTCAGTAAATGGACACTATAGCCATCACAATACTTTAAGCTCAAGAAAGCAGGTTCAGTGCCTACATCAGGCTAAAGTAAATTGTGGGACCATAGTGTCACTCAAAAACACATTTTCTACATCATTGACATGTACACATAACTATTGTATGAAACACATACCTGTATACTGCGCATATTAAAATCCCTCATATCACAAATCACAATGTGCACATGCATGTTATAGAGTTTGACATGAGAATCAGTATAGGCTCTAGCATGTATCAATGTACATTGTATGCCCACATATATATGACTGTACTAATCCCTCTCATCATTTGACTCCTCCATAGAAACTCCTGTCATGAGGATGCAAACAGGCATGCCGCCACCTCCACCACCACCACCAGTCACAGGCATGCCGCCACCTCCACCACCACCACCAGTCACAGGCATGCAGCCACCACCACCAGTCTTCAGGCAACCACGTGAACATTATGCTCCAAGGCATGAACAGGGTTGGATGGCTTCAGTTGAGGACCCGGAAGTGATGCAACCACCATTGACATATGACCCCTGGCAAGATTCCTGGCCAGAGGAATATTCTTCTTTTGGATTTGAGGGGGAGCCAAGCCAACCACAAAGTGTCCATTTATTTACCCCCCCCCCCCCAACACAATCTCAGGGCAGTCATGGCTTTTACACACACAGGCTATGTCACAAGAAGTGCCAAATGGACAGGCTGAGTGGTCACACACTGGTCATCAGTGGGACTATCAATCCACCCTGAGAGCTCCACCATACTCTTCACTTGGGAGAGCACCGCCATCCTCTTCACTTGGGAGAGCACCACCATCCTCTTCACTTGGGAGAGTTCTACCATCCTCTTCACTTGGAAGAGTTTCACCATCTGCAGAAGAACATATAGCTGAAAGTACTCAAGCAGCAGCAGATGCAGCTGAACCTGCACCTCAAGCACCAGAAGATGCAGCTGAACGTGCACCTCAAGCACCAGCAGATGCAACTGAACCTGCACCTCAAGCACCAACAGATGCAGCTGAACCTGCACCTCAAGCACCTAGAAGCCCTGATGCTCAAGAGCCTGTGGATGCATTGTATTCACCCCTGGGTGAGGAATACATTGCACTCCAGAGGAGGCTCATAACAAGCATGGAGAATATACAAAGAGGCCAAGAGAGGTTCTTCAGGAGCCAACAGAGGAGACAACAATGTAGCATAGATCTACAGAGGGACATAGCAGCATCGTTAAGTGCAAGTGTTCATAACCAATCACAGATGATGCGAATTCTGTCTGATATGCAGATGCAAATGGACAATAGATGGAGAGAACAAAATCAACTCTTGGGTGTGTTGGTTGAGCACTTTACACACCAGTAGGACACTGCCTCCGGCCTATCATCTGTGGCCAGCATACCAGCAGAAACAGAAGAATCTTCTCAAACCAGGAGAACAAGGCAATCCACTACAGCCACCTCAGCTCCCTCATCCAAGAAGCCAAAAAAGAAATAAATATTATTATAGTTCACCATAAATCTTGTCCTCTGTTATTTACCATATAATTGTCATCCACATCCATGTGAGGTGTGTTTTAGTACACTAATAGTGTTAAAACATATAATAAGGCCTGTGTGGAAATGACCCAAAAAAGGTAATATTATCCTGTTTTTGACATATTCTTGTACTATAAATCACATTCACAATAGTTGTTTCTGAATGGTATATATAGTAATATTCACTTCTAAGATGTAAATCAATGTATCTCACATCCAATACAAATTGACACATTGGTATATATAGTAGTGATGTTACTGATAGGGTGGGCATTATCAGGTGTTTTAAGTCTGCAGGTGAGAGGTTGTGGTGTCTGTGACTGGTTTGACACAATTGCAAAGAGGCAGCCTTCAAGAAGGTCTTAGAAATGATCATATGAGCCATCCTAGGTTTTGCTTTCAACTAAGAATACCAAGAGAACAAAGCAAGTGTTATAATTAAATCTGAAAGTAGTTTGAAATAAAATGCCCTATTTAAAGAAGAAGGTTTTCTTTGGACTTGACTGTCCCTTTATATATTTTGGCATCAGTGCCAAGCTGTGTTAGCATTAGAATAAATTACACTCCAGTGGGTTCTAAAGAGATGAAGGTAATACAATTTAAAGTAAATAAGCAAGTATATGTCCCCAATGTGATAAAGTACCTACAAGCTCAATCCATTTGATTATGTTGTGGCTTGAAACTATTTCAAATACACAAATAAACCTTAAAAAAGCAATATCATAGTATACTGTCCCTTTAACCTTGAGATGCTGCTTAAATGTATGTGTTTGTTAAGGCTTCCAGGGAGTAACGTTGTTTTTTTAGTCAGTGCAAGGGTTCCTGTGCCTGAAATTTGTGGCGAGATGAGAATGGAGTAGATTTTCTGAATTCTGTCCTTACGCTGTATATTGGATACCAAATTGCGCGTAACTTGTATGCTACGCCGTATATGTAATACCAAAATTGCGCAAAATCTGGCGTCGCCGGCTTTTGCGGGCGGCGCTGCATATCAGATCGGGCCCAAGTTTGTATTTATTTTAACTAGGTAGAATAGTTATTAAATAGTTATTAACTATTTAATAACTACCTAGTTAAAATAAATACAAATTTACCTGTAAAGTAAAACCTAACCTAAGTTAAACTAACACCTAACACTACACTATAATTAAATAAATTAACTAAATGAAATACAATTTAATAAATTAAATTAAATTAGCTAAAGTACAAAAAAAACCCCACTAAATTACAGAAAATAATAAACAAATTACAGAAATTTAAACTAATTTCACCTAATCTAATAGCCTTATTAAAATAAAAAAGCCCCCCCAAAATAAAAAACCCTAGCCTAAACTAAACTACCAATAGCCTTAAAAGGCCCTTAAAGGGGCATTGCCCCAAAGTAATCAGCTCTTATACTTGTAAAAAAATAAATACAAACAACCCCCCCAACAGTAAAACCCACCACCCACACAACCAACCCCCAAATAAAATACTAACTAAAAAAACCTAAGTTCCCCATTGGCCTGAAAAGGGCATTTGGAAGGGACATTGCCCTTAAAAGGGCAGTTCGCTCTTTTGCCGCCCAAAGTCCCTAACCTAAAAATAAAACCCACCCAATACACCCTTAAAAAAACCTAACACTAACCCCCTGTCTGAAGATCGACTTACCGGGAGACATCTTCATTAGTGATGTCGCGAATAGTTCGCCGGCGAATAGTTCCCGGCGAACATGGCATGTTCGCGTTTGCTGCGGCGGGTGAACATATGCGATGTTCGGTCCACCCCCTATTTGTCATCATTGAGTAAACTTTCACCCTGTACCTCACAGTCAGCAGACACATTACAGCCAATCAGCAGCAGACCCTCCCTCCCAGACCCTCCCACCTCCTGGACAGCATCCATTTTAGATTCATTCGGAAGCTGCATTCTTAGTGAGAGGAGGGACAGTGTAGCTGCTGCTGATTTAATAGGGAAATTAATAGCTAGGCTAGTGTATTCAGTGTCCACTACAGTCCTGAAGGACTCATCTGATCTCTGCTGTAAGGACAGCACCCCAAAAAGCCCTTTTTAGGGCTAGAACATCAGTCTGCTTTTTTTTTTTTTCTGTGTAATCTAATTGCAGTTGCCTGACTGCCAGCGTGTGTGTCAGCCTCACAGCGTATACTGTGCCCACTTGCCCAGTGCCACCACTCATATCTGGTGTAACGGTAGAGTACATTTAAAAAAACAACACTTTTTTGACTGTGAAATAATTACAGAGAGCTGCCAGTACCCAAGATGTCCACCAATAAGGCAGATGGGGAGGGTTAGAGAGCTGTTTTGGGGGGGATGAGGGAGGTTTGGGGCTAAGGGGGGATGCTACACCACAGCATATGTAATTTTTTTTTAAAAAAACTTTTATTTTAGTACTGGCAGACTTTCTGCCAGTACTTAAGATGGTGGGGACAATTGTGGGGTGGGGGAGGGAAGGGAGCTGTTTGGGAGGGATCAAGGGGTCTGATGTGTCAGGTGGGAGGCTGATCTCTACACTAAAGCTAAAATTAACCCTGCAAGCTCCCTACAAACTACCTAATTAACCCATTCACTGCTAGCCATAATACACGTGTGATGCGCAGCAGCATTTAGCGGCCTTCTAATTAACAAAAAGCAACGCCAAAGCCATATATGTCTGCTATTTCTGAACAAAGGTGATCCCAGAGAAGCATTTACAACCATTTGTGCCATAATTGCACAAGCTGTTTGTAAATAATTTCAGTGAGAAACCTAAAATTGCGAAAAAAAATTAAGTTTTTTTTTTCAATTTGATCGCATTTGGCGGTGAAATGGTGGCATTAAATATACCAAAAGGGCCTAGATCAATACTTTGGGTTGTCAATTACACTACACTTAAGCTAAAATTAACTCTACAAGCTCCCTACATGCTCCCTAATTAACCCCTTCACTGCTGGGCATAAAACACGTGTAGTGCGCAGTGGCATTTAGCAGCCCTCTAATTACCAAAAAGCAACGCCAAAGCCATATAAGTCTGCTATTTCTGAACAAAGGGGATCCCAGAGAAGCATTTACAACCATTTATGCCATAATTGCATAAGTTGTTTGTAAATAATTTCTGTGAGAAACCTAAAGTTTGTGAAAAAGTGAACATTTTTTTTTTATTTCATCGCATTTGGCGGTGAAATGGTGGCATTAAATATACCAAAATGGGTCTATATCAATACTTTGTGATGTCTTCTAAAAAAAAATATATACATGTCAAGGGATATTCAGGTATTCCTGACAGATATCAGGGTTCCAATGTAACTAGCGCTCATTTTGAAAAAAAGTGGTTTTGAAATAGCAAAGTGCTTCTTGTATTTATTTCCCTATAACTTGCAAAAAAAGCAAAGAACATGTTAACATTGGGTATTTCTAAACTCAGGACAACATTTAGAAACTATTTAGCATGGTTGTTTTTTGGTGGTTGTAGATGTGTAACAGATTTTGGGGGTCAAAGTTAGAAAAAGTGTGTTTTTTTCCATTTTTTCCTCATATGTTATAATATTTTTAATAATAAATTATAAGATATGATGAAAATAATGGTATCTTTAGAAAGTCCATTTAGTGGCGAGAAAAACGGTATATACCGGTAATATGTGTGGGTACAGTAAATGAGTAAGAGGAAAATTACAGCTAAACACAAACACAGCAGAAATGTAAAAATAGCCCTGGTCCTTAAAGGGACACTGTACCCACATTTTTCTTTTGTAATTCAGAAAGAGCATGCAATTTTAAGCAACTTTCTAATTTGCTCCTATTATCAATTTTTCTTCGTTCTCTTGCTATCATTATTTGAAAAAGAAGGCATCTAAACTTTTTTTTGTTTCAGTACTCTGGACAGCACTTTTTATTGGTGGATTAATTTATCCACCAATCAGCAAGGACAACCCAGGTTGTTCACCAAAAATGGGCCGGCATCTAAACTTACATTCTTGCATTTCAAATAAAGATACCAAGAGAATGAAGAAAATTTGATAATAGGAGTAAATTAGAAAGTTGCTTAAAATTTCATGCTCAATCTGAATCAAGAAAGAACATTTTTGGGTACAGTGTCCCTTTAAGGGAAAGAAATTGAAAAATGGCCTTGGTCCTTAAGGGGTTAAAAAAAACTAGTAATTTGACTGTGAAATAATAGCAGTCAGTTTCCTTCACGCGTGTGCGTTTCAGGGCCTGCCAGGGCACCGTGTCACACCAGTGCAACTCATATCTGGTGTAACAGTAGTGTACATTAAAAAAAAAAAAAAAATTGATTGTAATAGATTGAATAGCAGTTAGTTGTTTGCAAGCGTGTGTGCAGGCCTACAGCGTCTACTCTGCCAACTTCTGCCAGTGCACACTGCCACTCATATCTGTTGTCACAGTAGCTTGCACGCATAGTACCACTAATCGAAAAAAAAATGACAGGCAGAGGCAGGCCACCCCGCAGGGGCCGTCGTGGTCGTGGTGCTGTGATTCCCTTTGGCCCTAGAATAATGCCCAGTGTTCAGAGGCCACGTACCCGGAACTCAAAAAGTTCTGAGGACATAGTTGACTGGCTATGCTAACACAGGACACCCAATCTTCTACAGCTTCCGCTCGGAACCTTGACGCACCATCCTCCTCCAGCTTAGCTTCGGGCACCTCTCAAGTTACCACTCGCCCGCCTGCCGCCACCACCAACACTAGCACCACAGCCGCTTCACTTGATCTGTCAGAGGAGTTATTTACACATCAGTTGGAAGAAATGAGTGATGCGCAACCATTATTGCCAGAGGATGTAGATAACAGGGATATGTCTCAGTCAGGCAGCATTACACACATGGACGTACGGTGTGATGATGATGATGTTGTACCCGCTGCGGTAGTTTGGTCTTTCACTTTGAAGCGGGTGTAACCCTTACACTACCTGATTGATACAACATCATACCTGATGTTTTAAAGCACGTTATTCCAAACAATTTAGGAATGTTAGGTGATTTATGCCCTTTATGGATTAAAATCAGACTCTGCATCAACTATGTAATTTTCCATGGGAGTTTTGCCATGGATCCCCCTCCGGCATGCCACAGTCCAGGTGTTAGTCCCTTTGAAACAACGTTTCCATCACTATTGTGACCAGAAAGAGTCCCTGTGGGTTTTAAAATTTGCCTGCCTATTGAAGTCAATGGTGGTTCACCCGGTTTGCCCGTTCGCGAACTTTTGCAGAAGTTCACGTTCGCCGTTCGCGAACCCACATTTCTATGTTTGCGACATCACTAATCTTCATCCAAGCCAGGCGAAGTGGTCCTCCAGACAGACAGAAGTCTTCATCCAAGCCGGGCAGAAGTGGTCCTCCAGACAGGCAGAAGTCTTCATCCAGACGGCATCTTCTATCTTCATCCTTCTGGCGCGGAGCTGATCCATCTTCAAGACATCCAATGCGGAGCATCCTCTTCATCCGACGACTAAAACAGAATTAAGGTACCTTTAAGTGACATCATCCAAGATGGCGTCCCTTAGATTCTGATTGGCTGATAGAATTCTATCAGCCAATCGGAATTAAGGTAGAAAAAATCCTATTGGCTGATGCAATCAGCCAATAGGATTGACGTTCAATCCTATTGGCTGATCCAATCAGCCAATAGGGTTGAGCTCACATTCTATTGGCTGACTTTAACATAATTAAAATAGAACTAAATTAAAGTTACAACTATTAACTAAATAATAACTATTTAAAACTAAATACAAACTTACCTGTGAAATAAAACTTAAGATAGCTACAATATAACTAATATTTATATTGTAGATAGCTTAGGTTTTATTTTTATTTCACAGGTAAGTTTGTATTTATTTTAACTAGGTAGACTAGTTAGTAAATAGTTATTAACTATCATTACAAAAAATAAACAAAATTATCCAAAATAATAAAAATTATTCCTATTCTAATACCCTTTTAAAAAAATAAAAAACCCACCCCAAAATAAAAAAACCTAATCTAAAATAAACTACTAAGGGCCCTTAAATGGGCCTTTTGTAGGGCATTGCCCTAAAGTTAACAGCTCTTTTGCTACAAAACAAAACACCCCCTAACAGTATACAAACCCCAACCCCCAAACCCACAAAATAAAAATAAAGTAAAACCTAAGCTAACCATTGCCCTGAAAAGGACATTTGTATGGGCAGTGCCCTTAAAAGGGCATTAAGCTATTTTTCCTGCCGTTAAAAGGGCATTCAGCTCTATTGTGAAATGCCCAAGCCCTAATCTAAAAATAAAAACCCTCCCAAAACAAAAAAAAATACATTACACAAAATAACAAACAAATTATCAAAAATAATAAAAAATATTCCTATTTTAATACCCAATTTTTTTAAAAACACCCCAAAATAAAGAAACAAATATAGAATAAACTACCAATAGCCCTTAAAGACCTTTTGTAGGGCTTTGCCCTAAGTTAAACAGCTCTTTTACCTGAAAAAAAATACAAAGACCCACTAACATTACAAACCCCCACCACCCCAAATCCACAAAATAAAAAAAACTATCTAAAAAAACCTAAGCTAACCATTGCCCTGAAAAGAGCATTCGTATGGGCATTACCGAAAAAAGGGCATTTAGCTCTTTTACAAGCCCAAAACCTAAACTTAAAAAAAACACCCCAAAAAAAACCTTAAAAAATACTATCACTAACACCCAAAGATTCATCATCCAATAGAATAAGAGCTGCTTAAATCCTATTGGCTGATTTGTACAGACAATAAGATTTTAGCAACTCTAATTCCTATTGGCTGATTCAGGGGTTAATAAATGTAATATAGTGTTTGCAATGCGAGAGGGCCTCGGTTTAGGGGTTAATAGGTAGTTTATGGGTGTTTAGTGTACTTTGTAGCAGTTTATTTCTGAGTTTTATGTAACATTTTTGTAGCATAAAACTCATAACTACTGCTCTGAGATGGCGGTACAGATCGTGTCGGTGTAGGCTGTAATGCAAGCTTTTTAGCCTCACCGCAAAACTCGTAATACTAGGTGAAACCCATAAAAAAACGTAATTTTTACGAGTGCGGTACTGAAGTTGCATTACAGGCTAAATGGCTTCCAGTATACCTATACCGACAAGACTTGTAATGGCTGAGGTGCTGTTTTAACGCTGAAAATGCCATATTTTCAGCGCTAAAAGACGGAACGCACAACTCGTAATCTATCTGAAAGTGATTAACTTCTAATCCGCCATCCACCCACAACGCAAATAACATAATTAAAGTATTAACCCCTATACCTCCAACCCCCAACGCCAACTACCTAATTACACTCTTAACCCCTAAACCGCCAACCCCCACAACGCCAACTACCTAATTACACTATTAACCCCTAAACCGCCAAAACCCCACAATGCAAAGTATCAATCTAATCACTTAGCTCCCTAACCTAACACCCCCTAACTTAACCCCAAATAAACTACCATTACAGAAAAAAGGGCATTTAGCATAAACTAAAAAAAAAAACACCCCAAAACAAACTTAAAAAATACTATCACTAACCCCCAAAGATTCATCATACAATAGAATGAGAGCTGCTTGAATCCTATTGGCTGATTTGAACAGCCAATAGGATTTTAGCAACTTTAATTCCTATTGGCTGATTCAAATTTTTCAGCCAATAGGAATGCAAGGGACGCCATCTTGAATCGCGTAACTTGCATTGAAGATTCAGTGTACGGCGGCGACCGTATGAAGAGGATGCTCTGCGCCGGATGTCTTCAGGATAGACCCGCACCGCTGGGATGAAGATAGAAGATGCCATCTGGATGAAGATAGAAGATACTGCCTGGATGAAGATAGAAGAGGCTGCCTGGATGAAGACTTCTCACCGCCTGGATGAAGATTGGTCAAGCGGGACTTTAAAAACTGTAAGTGGTTCTTCGGGGGTTAGTGATTTGAACAGCCAATAGGATTTTAGCAGCTCTAATTCCTATTGGCTGATTCAAAATTTTCAGCCAATAGGAATGCAAGGGACGCCATCTTGAATCGCGTACCTTGCATTGAAGATTCAGTGTACGGTGGCGACCGTATGAAGAGGATGCTCTGTGCCGGATGTCTTCAGGATGGACACGTTCTGCGCCGCTGGGTTTAAGATAGAAAATGCCGTCTGGATGAAGATAGAAGATGCTGCCTGGATGAAGATAGAAGAGGCCGTCTGGATGAAGACTTCTCGCCGCCTGGATGAAGATAGAAGAGGCCGTCTGGACGAAGACTTCTTGCCACCAGGATGAAGATAGAAGAGGCCACCTGGATGAAGACTTCTCGCTGCCTGGATGAAGATCGTTCAAGAGGGACTTCAAAAACTGTAAGTGGAACTTCGGGGGTTAGTGATAGGTTTTTTTAAGGTTTTTTTTGGGTGTTTTTTTTTTTAGTTTAGGGTTTGGGTTTGTAAAAGAGCTAAATCCCTTTTAAGGGCAATGACCATACAAATGCCCTTTTCAGGGCAATAGGTAGCTTAGGTTTTTTTATTTTGGGGGTTGGTTGGGTTGTGGGTTTTACTGTTGGTGGGTTCATTGTATTTTTTTTTCAGGTAAAAGAGCTGTTTAACTTAGGATAATGCCCTACAAAAGGCCCTTTTAACGGCTATTGGTAGTTTATTGTAGGCTAGGGTTGTTTTTAATTTGGGTGGTCTTTTTTATTTTGATAGGGCTATTAGATTAGGTGTAATTCCTTTTTAATTTTTCATAATTTAGCGTTTGTTATTTTTGTAATTTAGTAATTTTTATTTTTTGTAATTAGATAGTTTGTAATTGTTATAGTAGTGTTAGGATTTTTTAATGTGTAGTTTAGTTTTATTTAATTGGTAGTTAGTTTAATTCTAGTTTAATAATTATATTAGTTTAAGTGTTAGTTTAAACTTAGTTCTTTTTATTTGACAGGTAGGTTTTAATTTAATATAAGATATATAAATTGTAATTTTAATCTAAAGTTAGGGGCGTTAGGTTTAGGGGTTACTAGTTTAATTTAGTTTATTGTGATGTGGGGGGCTTTCGATTTAGGGGTTAATAGTTTACTTTAGTATATTTTGTTGAGGGGGCTTGCGGTTTAGGGGTTAATAGGTGGTTTATTATAGTGGTGGTGGTGTAGGGTTTAATAACTATAGTATAGTGGGGGTGATGTGGGCGGACAGCAAATTAGGGGTTAATTATATTTAAATAGTGTTTGCAATGCGGGAAGACGGCGGTTTATGGGTTAATATGTTTATTATAGTGGTGACGATGTCGGGGAGCGGCAAAATAGGGGTTAACATTTTTTTTTAGTGGCAGTGATGTCAGGAGCGGCATATTAGGGGTTAATAAATTTAATATAGTGTTTGCGATGTGAGAGGGTCTCGGTTTAGGGGTTAATAGGTAGTTTATGGGTGTTTAGTGTACTTTGTAGCAGTTTAGTTATGAGTTTTATGTAACAGTTTTGTAGCATAAAACTCATAACTACTGCTCTCAGATGGCGGTACGGATCGTGTCGGTATAGGCTGTAATGCAAGCTTTTTAGCCTCACCGCAAAACTCGTAATACCAGCTAGGTGAAACCCATAATTTTTTTTTTTCATTTTTACGAGTGCGGTATTGAAGTTGCGTTACAGGCTAAAAGGCTTGCAGTATACCTATACCGACAAGACTTGTAATGGCTGCAGTGCATGCCATATTTTCAGCGTTAAAAAACGGAACGCAAAACTCGTAATCTAACTGAAAGTGATTAACTTCTAATCTGCCATTCACCCACAATGCAAATAACATAATTAAAGTACTAACCCCTAAACTGCCAAACCCCCAACGCCAACTACCTAATTACACTCTTAACCCCTAAACCGCCAACCCCCACAACGCCAACTACCTAATTACACTATTAAACCCTAAACCGCCAACCCCCAAAAATGCAAAGTATCAATCTAATCACTAAGCCCCCTAACCTAACACCCCCTAACTTAACCCCAAATAAACTACCATTACCGGAAAAACTAAGTAGCAAACTAAAAATATCCTAACATCCAAATAAAATAAAAAAACCTAACATTACAATAAAATAAAAAACCTAAGATTACATAAAAAACATAATTTATGTTTACCTGATAAATGTATTTATTTCCAGATATGGTGAGTCCACGGAATCATCAATTACTAGTGGGAATATCACTCCTGGCCAGCAGGAGGAGGCAAAGAGCAATACAGCGAAACTGCTATATATGTCACTTCCCTTACCCATAATCCCCAGTCATTCGGCCGAAGGAAAAATGGAAAAAGAAGATAACACAAAAGTGTAGAGGTGCCTGAGGTTTTAGAAAAAATAATTGTCTTAAATAAAGGGTGGGCCATGGACTCACCATATCCGGAAATAAATAAATTTATCAGGTAAGCATAAATTATGTTTTCTTTCCTAGGATATGGTGAGTCCACGGAATCATCAATTACTAGTGGGAATCAATACCCAACCTAAAAGACACAGATGATAAAAGAGGGGCAAGACAGGTAGACCTAAACAGAAGACAAAACAGCTTGAAGAACCCTTCTACCAAAAAAAGCTTCAGCTGAGACAAAAGTATCAAATTTATACAACTTTGAAAAAGTATGCAAAGAGGACCAAGTTGCAGCCTTACAAATCTGTTTCACAGAAGCTTCATTTTTTAGTACCCAGGAAGAAGAAACAGCCCCCGTGGAATGAGCAGTGATTCTCTCAGGAGGTAGCTTTCTAGCAGTCTCATAGGCCAAACGAATAATACTCCTTAGCCAAAGAAAAAGAGAAGTAGCCGCAACTTTCTGACCTTTGCACTTCCCAGAAAAAGAAACAAACAAAGCTGAAGACTGACAAAAGTCCTTAGTCGCCTGAAGATAGAACTTCAATGCACGCACAAAGAAGGAACCACAATCTCCTGATTAATATTCTTGTTTGAAACAACCTTAGGTAGGAAACCTATTTTAGTACGTAAAACCACCTTATCAGAATGAAAAATAAGATAAGAAGAATCAAACTGCAGAGCAGAGAGTTCCAAAACTCTCCGAGAAGAAATAGCAAAAAGAAACAAAACCTTCCAAGATAAAATCTTGATATCTAAGAAATGCATAAGTTCAAACGGAGTCCGCTGTTAAACTCAAGAACAAGGTTAAGACTCCAGGGAGGAGTAACGGGCTTAAACACAGGCCTAATCCTAACCAAGGCCTGACAAAAAGATTGCGCATCTGGCGCATCTGCCAAACGCTTATGCAACAAAATAGACAACGCAGAAATCTGACCTTTCATAGTACTAGCTGACAAACCCTTCTCCAGACCCTCCTGGAAAAAAGACAAAATTCTAGGAATCCTGACTCTACTACAAGAGTAGCCTCTGGATTCACACCAATACAGATATTAATGCTATATCTATAGTAAATCTTTCTTTTCACTGGCTTACGAGTCTGAATTATGGTCTCAATGTCCAACTCTGAAAACCCACGCTTAGATAAAATCAAGCATTCAATCTCCACGCAGTCAGCTTCAGAGAAATCAGATTTGGATGAAGAAAAAGACCCTGAAGTAGAAGGTCCTTCCTCAGAGGGAGTCTCCATGGAGGTAGAGCAACATTTCCACTAGATCTGCATACCATATCTTGCGAGGCCACGTCAGCACTTTGAGAATCACTGACGCCCTCTCCTGCTTGATCCAAGCAATGACTCTTGGCAGGAGAGCGAACGGAGGAAATATGTATGCTAGACTGAAATTCCAAGGGACCGCCAGAGCATCTATCAAGAAAGCCTGTGGATCCCTTGACCTCGAGCTGTACCTCAGAAGCTTGGCATTCTGCTGAGAAGCCATGAGATCCATTTCTGGCTGCCCCCAATTGAGGATTAAACTGGAAAATACTTCAGGATGGAGTTCCCACTCCCCCAGATGAAAGGTCTGTCGGCTCTGAAAATCTGCCTCCCAATTGTCCACTCCTGGGATGTGGATTGCAGAAAGACAACGGTTGTGAGACTCCGCCCACTGGATTATCCAGGTCACCTCTGTCATGGCCAAGGAACTCTGACTTCTCCTCTGGTGGTAGATGTACGCCACCAATGTTAAGTTGTCCGACTGGAACCTGATAAACCGGTCTAAGGCTAACTGAGGCCAGGTCAGTAGAGCATTGAAAATCGCTCTCAGTTCTAGAATGTTTATAGGGAGAACTGACTCCTCCCAAGTCCAAAGACCCTCAGTCTTCAATGACCCCCAAATTGCTCCCCAACCTAGAAGGCTGGCATCCGTGGTCACAATCACCCAGGAAGGTCTGCGAAAGCAAGTTCCCTGGGAGAGGTGTTTTTGAGACAACCACCACAGAAGAGAGTCCCTTGTCTCCTGATCCAGAACTATTTGGGGAGACAGATCCACATAGTCCCCATTCCATTGCCTTAACATGCATAACTGCAGAGATCTGAGATGGAACCGAGCAAACGGAATGATGTCCATGGAAGCTACCATCAGACCAATTACCTCCATACATAGAGCCACTAACGGCCGAGGAGAGAACCGAATGACAAGACAGAAGATCAAAGATATTTGTTTTTCTGACCTCTGTCAGAAATATCTTCATTAGTAGGGAGTCTATTATGGTCCCTAAAAACACTACTCTTGTGGCTGGAATCAGAGAATTCTTTCCCAGATTTACCTTCCAACCATGGGAGCGAATAAAAGACAACAAGATCTCTATATGAGAGTTAGGTTGTTGAAAAGATGGCGCCTGAACCAGAATGACGTCCAGATAAGGTGCAACGGCAATGCCCCGAGACCGGATCACTGCCAAAAGAGCCCCCAGGACCTTTGAGAAAATTATGGAAACTGTGGCAGGGCCGAAAGGAAGAGCCACAAACTGGAAATGTTTGTCTAAGAAAGCAAACCTTAGAAACTTGTGATGATCCCGGTGAATGGGAACATGAAGGTACGCATCCTTTAAGTCTATGGTTGTCATAAACTGACCCTCTTGAACAAAAGGAAGAATGGAACATATAGTCTCCATCTTGAAGGACGGTACTCTGAGGAACTTGTTTAAACACTTTAGGTCTAAAATAGGTCAGAAAGATCCCTCTTTCTTGGGAACCGCAACAGATTTGAATAAAATCCCAGACATTGTTTCTGCGGGGGAACTGGAACTATAACTCCCAGGGCAAAAAGATCCTTGATACAATTTAAGAACGCCTCTCTCTTTATCTGGTCTACAGATAACCTTGAGAGAAAAAAACTGCCTCTGAGAGGAAAAGTCTTGAATTCTATCTTTCTTATCCATTGGATGCTTAAAAGAACAACTATCCTTTATGGGAATAGTGGTCCTCTTAGCCAAGAAATAGCTCCTTCCCCCTTAGGAATCGTTTGCCACGACTCCTTAATAGAGTCAGCTATAGGAAACATTTTCTTAAAAATAGGAGATGGAGAAAAAGTAATACCAGGTCTCTCCCACTATAATCTCAGAAGCACGGTCTGGAACAGGAAATACCTCCACCGCAGAGGGAACATCAAAATACTTGTTCAGCTTACTAGACTTCTTAGGGTTAACAATGATAGTTGTATTGGATTCATCCAAGGTAGCCAAAACCTCTTTAAGTAACAAGGATCTGAAGGACACAACTTCAGCATCAGTAGAAGGAATTATACTGCCTGAATCAAAAATTTCACCCTCAGAGGCACCGGAAGAATCTTTATCCTCAGACTTCTGAGAGGAAATACTTTGATTAGTCACCTCAGGAACAGAAACCTTACTTACTGTTTTGTTAAATTTCCTTTTGCGTTATCCCTGCAGCACCTCAGATACCGCAGAAGATACCTGGGCAGCAATATCTTGCAAAGTAACTCCAGACGGAGCATGAGAGGAAACGCGGGGCACTGCATGTGCAGATTAATAAGACTGGGACGCTTGAGTAGAAAGTTATGGCACATCTGAAACAGGAGGCTCCTGAACATTATCCGCCTTAGCTAATGATGGCTCAGGGTCAAAAAGTCTATTTCTATAAGCTAAAGTTCTTTCAATACATGAAGAACAAAAAAGTACTGGGGGTTCCACCTGGGCATCAAAACATAAGCTACCGGTAACATCCTGCACAGCCTCCTGATCCATAATACAAAAAAAGAAGCAAATAAAAAAATGTAACCTTTTTTTTCCATCTTTTTAAAAAAACTTTTTTAAAAACTTTTTTATATATCTTTTAACAAAGGATATAATACAGAACAAAAAAAAACGTTCTTAAATAAATGTTCCCTTTAAATTTACCAAATCAAGAAAACATACCCCAGGCAACACTCTACACCTGAGCAGAATTACTGAGGTGCCCGGGGGCGGAGCCGGCTGCTGCCATGAGTGCAGCGTAAATCCGGAGCTCTGAGCTGGCAGCCCTTAAAATATAAAAAATCCTAGAATAATCTTATCTACCCCACACCAGATATGGCTACAACTACTGCTAATAAGCTAAGGACACTGAATATAATCTTATAACTTTGGTTACTATGCGGTAACAGAGGACAAGAACTGCCTGAACCTACCCCACACTGCACCCGACTGGAAGAAAAGAACTCCCGCCCTGCCTTAACCGGAGCGGGGACTATCAAGAAGATAATTGCCGCTGGATCCTACCTGACAGACACTTTGGTGGTGAGTCCCCCTTTCTATTGCGGCAGCAGCGGGCAACACGCTGATAACTTCGGAAGCGCCCCGACCGCCATTACGAGCCGCACGCCCCATGCTGCCTGCAAACATCACTGTCGCACCCTCTTGCTGCCACACTACAGCAAAGAGAGCTTTGGCCGCCTGTCAATAGAAACTCCCGGGGGAAGCCCGGAGTCCTGAGCCAGCACATCAGCACATCAGACCTAACTCTATACAGGACCGGAGCGTCCTCCCGGAAATACCTAAGCCGCCATCACTGCCTTAACACGACATTGCGTCGCACTCACAGGTGGCCGACAGCTACAAGCAGCTAATCGCCTAGGAGAGCCTCAGATATAAGTGGCTAGACAACGGGGCAAAACCACTTAAGCCACCAGTGCCACATATAAAATAAAGCAAGAAGCAGTCACAGGGGAAGGGGAAACCTTGCTATGTGATAGGGGTCGTTTCCACGCATTACATCCCTTTTCCATACAAGAGCGCCTCAGCCTACAAAGCACAACTCACAGGGACGCATCTTAACGTGTTGCATGGAGTGGGACTCCTAACAAATGTATATACATTAACACAGTGCCTTCTAATAAACTGTATATACACAAAATAGTGTACATAATCACCAGAGAGCTGACACTAGGCTCAACACCCCTGCAGTAACACTTAACAAACGCCAGGAATTGGTGTCAGACCCCTAGGGATATGATTAGAGAAAGTTTATATACCATACCCTCCTGAGAATCTGCCCAGTCCTTAGGGAGAGATACAGAAAAGAGGTGGCTGATACATATCTGTGCACACTGCTCTTTATTGCCCCTTATTTATGTAGATCCTTCTATAAAAATAAAGAACTTGTACTTGGTTTAACTACTTTCGCAGGCAGCATCATTAAATACAGAAAACCTGTGTTAGTATCCTATAGATATACCTAATAAGACTTAATACCGCCTATTCTTTCTTGAGTTGGATACAATGACATCTAGAAGATTAAAACACGACAAGCCTCCTAAAGCATCTGTAGTAAAAACGGCTACTATATCTTCATACATGCAATCAACAGACACACCTGATGCGAGAAACAAAAGACTTTCCATAGACCGCCTTTCTGCAAACATGCCTATCTCAAAAGATGAAGACACTAATCTCCCCTCAACTATTCTTCAGGATCAACCGTCTAAACAAGACATTGCGGACATTGTTCGCACCTGCATCAGAGAAGAACTAGCAGGCATGAAACAAGACATCCATACAATAGGGCTCCAAGTGGATGCTTTGGAAACCAACCAAGATGAAATAAAAGAGGACGTCCAGTCCCTCACAGACCAAGTAACATCGCACCAAGAAACTATCTCTTTACTACAGGAAAAATTAGAAGACCTGGAAAACAGGAGTCGCCGTAAAAACATACGGATCAGAGGAGTCCCTGAAAGTGTCCTTCCCCATGACTATCCGATCTACCTCCAGTCCCTATTTCAACAAATAAAAGAACCCGCATGCACCACGGACATCCAATGGGTAAGAGCCCATAGATCTCTAAGGCCAAAACCTCTGGACACTGCACCTCCGAGAGACATCATCATTCGCTTTAAAAATTTCTTGGAAAAGGAAATGCTCCTGAACCAATCAAGAAAGCTACAGCCGATTAGATTTCGCGGCAATGTCCTTCAATTCTAAGGAATTTACCCCACTAACCACACTCCTCCGCAACAAAAAAATCCCGTACAGATGGGGCTTCCCCACCCAGGTTTGGGTTCTCAGAAATAATACGTGAATAATATGCAGATCCCCAGAAGATATTGACTCTTTCTGCAAACTACTGGGGATGGATCCCCCATCCGACTCCACTATACAGAGACAGTCTGGGTCCCCACCATCAAGAAACATCAGAGACCCACCTATTTCTGTAGAGAATGTTGCAAACAAGCAGAGCAAAAAATCTAACCAGTCACAGTCTCCTCATATTCACTCAATGTCTCCGCTTGCCTCACCGCAAAACCAAGATACTTATAAAGACTCTACTCATTGATATTGAAGGAGACCTTCCATCCTATATTGAAGCTTTGATAAGTATGTAAGAGACACCTTTGCGTCTCTAATTGTGAATGGTTCTGCATGACTTGTTAAAAATTGTTAATCTTGGGAAGTGTAAACATATACCCCTGACATAGCCCTGCATACACATTTTGGAAAGGGTTAGTGGCCTTTCATTTGTAAGTATCCATTTCCCTCACAACCCACTGGTCAATATCGCTATAGGCAAATATGCAGTATATCCTCAGTAGAGATATACAGAACTCCTAGAAGACTTACAACATAACCACATAGCCATATAAAGTAACCCATGATATAAACACCAAATGAGTCAAATATTAACTCAGGGTATTAACACTATTCCGCAAAAGACTGATATCTGGATACTCCCGATAGAACATAGTTCAGAACTTACATACTTTGCTGGATGAAGTATCATCTAGCTATCTTAAGCTACTACAGGTTTATTGTTATCTCCAAACTTTGGGATAGATAAGTATACACATATACATTAGGGGCTAGCCAGCTGCATTCCCCTATGAGCGGGTTCTCAAAAACAACCTATATTAGGAAGAGAACCATTTGTTTGTTAAATTTGTTTAATATGTTGATTACTGTGTTTATTTTGTTTAGTATGTTTTTCTTTCAGAAAAGATGGTTATATTGTTACTCGATATGTCCTCATTTTATTGAAATTTCAATAGTTGTTACGGTGATTGTTATCGCACACACTACTCTCGAACCTCATGCCAACGCACACCCCAGCAGCCAACCACATCTCAAATGCCCACTGTACTATAATGCCACCACTAAACTGTGACCCAGCTCCTCAATTGACCCTCCTGACTCAAAACGTTAAGGGATTTAATTTGCCACAAAAGAGATCTAAAGCCTTATCTGATCTGACAAAGCGACACATAGACATACTCTTCTTGCAAGAAACACACTTTAAATCACACAACATACCTAAATACTTCGGGAAACACTTCACCACACACTTCCATAGTACAGGCCCGAACAAAAAAAACGGAGTGAGCATCTTAATACACAAATCCACCCCATTTACCATCATTAAAAGAGTAGCAGATAGGGAAGGACGATTTCTAGGTCTGACGGGCCTACTATATGGAAGACCCATAACTCTTATCAACATATACGCCCCTAACACTCACCAACTTCCCTTTTTTCGTACTATTTTCACAAAAGTAGTGGACATAGCTAAAGGCCCAGTCTTTTTGTCGGGCGACTTCAATGTACCCATACAACCTACTATAGATAGCACAAATGTAAATATTAAAATTCCCAAGAAACTTTCCAAAACCATTTGGCAGGGAATGAGAGATATGAATCTCTACGATGCTTGGAGATTCATGCACAGACAGAGGAGAGACTATACTTTCTTTTCTCACCCTAATAGATCTTACAGCAGACTAGATTATATCCTTACAAACCAGAGCGGCCTCTCCCATATAAACAGATGTGACATAATACCTACTTTCTGGTCAGACCACTCATCAGTCCAACTTAAATTCACCTGGCCCAACATCCCCCTCACCCCATACCAATGGAAGATGGACGACAGCTTTCTTGACCACCCAGACTTAATTCCCAAATTAACCAAATCCATCGAAGAATATTTCACCA
Source organism: Bombina bombina (assembly GCF_027579735.1). NCBI lineage: Eukaryota > Metazoa > Chordata > Amphibia > Anura > Bombinatoridae > Bombina > Bombina bombina. The sequence goes on along the minus strand of NC_069502.1, from coordinate 468,201,253 downwards.
TAAACTCACGCTCAATTGATAACAATTACACAATTTGGGAGGCGCACAAGTGTGTCCTCCGGGGGGAGCTGATCAAAATAAAAGCCCATTACACTCAGAGTCACCGCAAAAGGTATCAAGAACTAACAACCAGATACGCACAGCTTGAAAAGGCACACAAACAACACCCAACAAACACCAATCTCTTAATTGATATACAAGCAATCCAAGAGGAATTAGACAACTTCTTGGATATAGAATACCAATCCCAACGCAAAAAAAACCAACAGCATGTTTTATTTAGAAAAAAATAGAGCAGGTAAACTCTTAGCCAGAGCATTAAAGAAAAAACGACTTAAATCCCATATCTATGAACTTCAAAACCCTAAGGGGAACCCACTCCAAACTACCCCAGATATCTTGCAATCCTTTCACGAATACTATACCTTATTATATAACCTCCAGAGGGAAGACCCCACTGCTGACCACCCAGCTAAGCTTATAGAATACATTACAAAACACTCAATGCCAGTGCTGACGGATGACCAAAAAAAAACAGCTTAACAAACCAATATCCCTACAAGAAGTCTAATCAGCCATTACAACCCTGAAAACTGGAAAGAGCCCTGGGCCAGACGGCTTCACAGCCAAATACTATAAGACCTTCTCAATCCACCCTGACACCTTACCTCACCACGATGTTTAATGAAGTAACTGAGGACAATCCCTTCCCCTCCTCAATGCTAGAAGCCCTAGTAGTAGTGCTCCCAAAACCAGGCAAACCCCCAGACACACCTGCAAACTTTCGCCCCATCTCTCTTTTGAATTTTGATGTAAAACTTTTTGCAAAGATTATGGCCACTAGAATAAACCTAATTTTACCCTCAATCATACACACTAACCAAGCCGGCTTCACACCTTCAAGAGAGGCTAGGGATAATACCACCAAAATTCTTGACCTCATGGAATATGCAAATACACAGAAAATCCCGTCGGTATTTCTATCCATGGATGCAGAAAAGGCCTTCGATAGGCTAGATTGGTCTTTTCTGAAGCAAACCATGCACTCATTTGGCTTTCCCCAAGAAACCATAGGGAAAATATTCACTCTTTACTATAGCCCACAGGCCAAAATCAAATTGAATGACTCCATCTCATCCCCTTTTACAATTACAAATGGAACAAGACAAGGTTGCCCACTATCACCCCTCCTATTCATAATGGCAATGGAAGTGCTTGCCTTACATGTTAGAAGTAATACCGACATTCAGGGGTTTGAGATTGGACCAACAACATATAAGATAACCTTGTACGCAGATGACATCTTCTTAACATTAACAGAACCCGAAAAATCATTACCCCATCTGATGCAAACACTACAAATATACGGTATATATTCTAATTTTAAAATTAATCTCTCAAAATCTGAATTACTGCCCATTCACTTACAACCACATATAATAGATAGAATCCAGCAGAGATACCATTTCCGCACACAGCCCAAGGCCATCAAATATTTAGGAGTATATATTTCACCATCTGCAGAAACCATAATATAACTAAACTATAAAGCCCTCAATACAACAACCCAGACCACCCTCAACTCGTGGACCCTTAAATCCCTCTCTTGGTTAGGGAAAATCAACGCGATCAAAATGATCATTTTACCTAAAATCCTATATTTTTTGCAAACCCTTCCAATCCCCCTTCCAGATCACCTGCTGTTTTCCTTACAAAAACAAATTAACTGCTTCATATGGTCGCACAAAAGACCCCGCATAGCCACCTCTACTTTATACCGTCCCAGGGAGTTAGGGGGGACTGGAGCCCCAAACTTACTGCGTTATAGACAGGCAGTTTTTCTGACACGAATTGTAGACTGGTGCAAACACTCCTTGAATAAGGAATGGATCCAATTAGAACAAACGCTCTCAGATAAGTATCATCTGTGTGGGAATTGTTGGATTCCCAGCACCCAACGCAAATTATTAGACACAACTCCAAGGGTGGTGCATGAAATCTTTAGACTATGGCACAAAATACTCAAGAAACACCCCACGGTCTCTACCACATACTCCCCCCTAACACCGGTCAGCAAAAATACACCATTCTCAGCCATGATGAGAACTACTAATGTAGTCCATCCCACCTCCTCCATACAACACTCTATCCCACACCACCTCTTATATGAAAACAAGGAAATTCAACCACAACAAGTAATCTGTACTATCCTAGGGATGCACTTTCAAAACTGGTATACTTACACTCAGCTGAAACACTATCTATCGACACACCCTTTTAGATCTCAGTTAAAAAGGCACCTCACACAATTCGAAACAATGTGCTTTCAACCTCACCCCCATAGGGGAATTTTATCCTTGATATACAAAATGCTATCACGGGTGTCCCACTCAACACCTCCCACATATGTGAGTAAATGGGAAGCGGACCTAAATATCAATATAGACCCATCTGACTGGTCTATCATCTTCCACCAAATGACGAAAGCTTCCTCATCAATCTCGATGTTAGAAATGAATATCAAGCTGCTAAGCAGATGGTATTACACACCTGTCCGATTACACCACCTATTCCCCAATATGACCAACACCTGCTGGAGGGACTGTGGGGGGACAGCAACATTTGCTCATATTTGGTGGACTTGCCCGATAGTGATGTCCTATTGGCTCTCCCTTAAACCAGAAATAGAAAAGGTTCTGGGCGCGCCCCTCCCACTCACTCCTTGGATTTTTCTCTTTAACAAACTCCCCAAAATCATATGCAAATTAAAACAAACACTTGTCACTATCATGATCAACTCCGCAAAAAGATTGATACTACTAAATTGGAAAAAAACTAATTTGCCGTCCCCTGCAGTGTGGAGGGCAAAAGTAACGCACTTTCTTCATTTAGAGAAATACCACTACACCCACACCAAGCGGATAGAAGAATTTCACGATATATTATTCCTATGGGAAGAACATGCAAATAGTCAATAGCTATCTACCCTCCTACACACCCCCAACAACTGACCATGAGGCAGGTGCCCTCTCTTTTTTCTTTTATTATTTTCCATTTCTCTACAACTCATGATCTAACATATCTGCAGATTATGGCCAACCTACAATAGTCAGGAGAATGGCATTTCTACCACAAGCTCGCCCATAGATAATTTACCTAACTAAGCGGTGGTTGATTGGCACTTATAATCTATTCCAACTATAGTAGCTAACCTCGAGTCTATTGTTATAAAAATAACTGTTATGGAAATAACTGTGACAATGTTTTATTCACTGTAACAATTGATGTTAACTTGAACGTTTTTTTTGTTTGTTTGTTTTTGTTTTTTGTTTTTTTCTCTATGTTTTTCATTGTATATCCTGGAATTATCATAATAAAAGCATTTAAAACTCAAAAAAAAAAAAAAAAGAATTACTGAAGTGCCCTACCTGTCCTGCAACCCGCAGCAAACTGTGGGAAAAAAAACAGAATTTATGTTTACCTGATAAATTTCTTTCTCCTACGGTGTGTCCGGTCCACGTCTTCATCCTTACTTGTGGGAATATTCTCTTCCCTAACAGGAAATGGCAAAGAGAGAACAGCAAAAGCTGTCCATATAGCCCCCCTCTGGCTCCGCCCCCCAGTCATTCGACCGACGGTTAGGAGAAAAAGGAGAAACTATAGGGTGCTGTGGTGACTGTAGTGTACATAAATAAAAAAATTTAAACCTGACTTAAAGCCAGGGCGGGCCGTGGACCGGACACACCGTAGGAGAAAGAAATTTATCAGGTAAACATAAATTCTGTTTTCTCCTACATTAGTGTATCCGGTCCACGGCTTTATCCTTACTTGTGGGAACCAATATCAAAGCTTTAGGACACGGATGAAGGGAGGGAACAAGTCAGGTTACCTAAACGGAAGGCACCACAGCTTGCAACACCTTTCTCCCAAAAACAGCCCCCGAAGAAGCATAAGTATCAAATTTGTAAAATTTGTCAAAAGTATGCAGAGAAGACCAAGTCGCTGCCTTACAGATCTGATCAACAGAAGCCTCGTTCTTGAAGGCCCATGTGGAAGCCACAGCTCTAGTAGAGTGAGCTGTAATTCGTTCAGGAGGCTGCCGTCCGGCAGTCTCACAAGCCAATCGGATGATGCTTTTCAGTCAAAAAGAAAGAGAGGTAGCAGTAGCTTTCTGCCCTCTCCTCTTACCAGAATAAACGACAACCAATGATGATGTTTGTCTGAAATCCTTTGTTGCTTCTAAATTGAATTTTAAAGCACGGACCACATCTAGGTTGTGTAACAAACGTTCCTTCTTTGAAACCGGATTCGTACATAGAGAAGGAACAACTATTTCCTGGTTAATATTCCTGTTGGAAACTACTTTTGGAAGAAAACCAGGCTTGGTACGTAAAACTACCTTATCTGCATGGAATACCAGATAGGGAGAAGTACACTCCAAAGCAGATAATTCAGAAACTCTTCTAGCAGAAGAAATAGCAACCAAAAACAGAACTTTCCAAGATAGTAACTTAATATCTATGGAATGCAAAGGTTCAAACGGAACCCCTTGAAAAACTGAAAGAACTAAGTTTAGACTCCATGGAGGAGTCATAGGTCTGTAAACAGGCTTGATTCTGACTAACGCCTGTACAAACGCTTGTACATCTGGCACGGCTGCCAGACGTTTGTGCAACAAGACAGACAGAGCAGATATCTGTCCCTTTAGAGAACTAGCTGACAGACCTTTCTCCAAAGCCTCTTGGAGAAAGGAAAGAATCCTAGGAATTTTGATTTTACTCCAAGAAAATCCCTTGGATTCGCACCAACGGATATATTTGTGCCATATCTTATGGTAAATCTTCCTAGTCACAGGCTTTCTGGCTTGAACCAGAGTATCTATAACTGAATCTGAAAACCCACGCTTAGATAGAATCAAGCGTTCAATTTCCAAGCAGTCAGTTGCAGAGAGACTAGATTTGGATGTTCAAATGGACCTTGTACTAGAAGATCCTGTCTCAAAGGTAGCTTCCATGGTGGAGCCGATGACATATTCACCAGGTCTGCATACCAAGTCCTGCGTGGCCACACAGGAGCTATTAGAATCACAGAGGCCTTCTCCTGTTTGATCCTGGCTACCAGCCTGGGAAGGAGAGAGAACGGTGGAAACACATAAGCTAGATTGAACGACCAAGGCACCACTAATGCATCCACCAGTGTTGCCCTGGGATCCCTGGATCTGGACCCGTATCGAGGAACTTTGAAGTTCTGACGAGACGCCATCAGATCCATATCCGGAGTGCCCCATAGTTGAGTTAACTGGGCAAAGACCTCCGGGTGGAGTTCCCACTCACCCGGATGGAAAGTCTGACGACTCAAATAATCCGCCTCCCAGTTGTCTACTCCTGGGATGTGGATTGCAGATAGGTGGCAGGAGTGATCCTCCGCCCATTTGATGATCTTGGATACCTCTGTCATCGCCAAGGAACTCTTTGTTCCCCCCTGATGATTGATGTACGCTACAGTCGTCATGTTGTCTGACTGAAATCTTATGAATCTGGCCTTCGCTAAGTGAGGCCAGGCCAGGAGCGCATTGAATATCGCTCTCAGTTCCAAAATGTTTATCGGGAGAAGGGACTTGTCACACTCTTCCTCTGAGTTAAAGTATAGTTAGGTATCTGGATCTCAACTGCAGATCTGTAATTTGCTATATAGGAGTTTAAGAGCAATTCACAGGAACTGTGATTGGAAAAGAGGTAGGAAATAATTAGCACTCCTGTGGAAGTTCCGTTTAACAGGTTACAGGAGAGAAGTTGAAGTTATATATAGTAACTTGGAAGCGTCTGCTAGTATGGTGGTCAGTATTATCAGTGTCGTACACTTAGTGAAAGTCTATGTACATAGTAGCCAGTGGGAATCCTCCTGATTGTTGAGAGGTTTGTAGAGCTTACGTTTGTAGCTGACAGCAAAGGAGGGAGAGGTGTACAGCTGCAGAGTCAGTGCTGCGTGTAAAGAGGGTGTGTGCGTAAGCACCAATTACCAGTCTGGATTTACTGACAGGCTACCGTGTAGCGTATCTGAGTGACAGGCAGAGTGTACCGGATTGCGGGGAGGCCCGCGCTGCTTAGGACACAGTCTTTTATCGAGAGCGGTTAATACCGCGTTGAATCAGAGGAGATGAGTTGAAGTGAGAGCCGAGTACTACAAGCACCGGAGTTGTACCGGTAACTGGTGATCTGCCTCCAGGCTGGGAAGCCGTAAGTGGCAAGGAAATACACTTCACAGCGTTGCGGTCTTGGTAGATTATAAGTTCAGTGAAATGCTGTGGTTCAGAGCAGGAACGAAAGTTCAATTTGATAAATTGTAATCCTTTGATGGTATTCTTTATAATAACAGTGGATATAGAGCCAGGAGATTTAGTCGTGGCAGCGTCTCTGCTAGAGAGAGAGTTCACAACTGAATTAAACGGCAGGTGAGGGGGGGAGGAGTAACCTTAAGTAAAGTTGGATTTAAAGAGATACACCTCATGTCTGACAGGTCCCCCCATCAAAGGTGCTGCACCGCAGCAGGAGGAGCAGGTTTGTCCGGATTGGCCCTGTGGAACCGGGCAACCAGTCGAGCGGCATTGATGTTAGTATAGGGCTCCCAAGAATCCTCATCAGGGGAGAAACCCTTCCATCGGATGAGGTACTGCAGAACCCCTCGATATAGCCTGGAGTCAAGAATGGAAGAAACCTCATAAATTTCATCATCAACCACTATAGGCGGAGTTCCAGTGGTAGAGGTCTGTTGTCTAGTGGGGGTATAAGGCTTAAGCAAGGACACATGGAAAGTGGGATGCACCTGAAACTCAGGTGGGAGGTTCAAGGTCACAGCGTTGTCGTTGACCAGTTTAACGATTTCATACGGTCCAAGGAAAAGATGAGAGAATTTTCAACAGGGTGTCTTCAGTTTAAGATGACGGGTGGAAAGCCAAACCTGGTCACCGACTTGGTAATTCGGAGGACGACGTCTTTTGGAGTCATAATAATACTTCTGTCTGTTTTGGGCTGCAGTTATGTTTTCCTTGAGGAAAGTGAAGATTTCAGTCATTGAGTTGGATGTGTCATCCACAAGAGGGGAAGTGGTATTCAAATGTGGGAAGAGATGAAAAGTAGGGTGGAAGCCATAATTGGCAAAAAACGGAGTGCACTTCGTGGATGCATTTAGGGTGTTGTTATAGGCGTATTCAGCCAAAGGTAAGTGGGACTTCCATTGATCCTGTTGGTAGGAACAGTAGCATCTGATGTACTGTTCAATCCACTGATTAACTCGTTCCGTCTGCCCATTAGTCTGTGGATGGTAGGCGGTGCTGTATCGGTGGTCAATCTTAAGGACAGAACAAAGTTGCCTCCAGAATCTGGAGGTAAACTGTGAACCTCTGTCGGATATGATGATCGCTGGTAACCCATGAATGCGCACCACATGTGATAGGAAAAGAGCCGCTGTCTCGGATGCAGTGGGTAGCTTTTCGTATGGGATGAAGTGAGCCATCTTAGATAGGTAATCAACAACAACCATGATAACAGTCGCTCGGTTTGAACTTGGCAGGTCTACGATAAAATCCATACCAACTGTGTGCCATGGCCTTTCTGGTACTGGAAGAGATCTTAACATACCATATGGTTTGGAGTGTTCATGTTTCGAGACAGCGCATACTTGACACGTTCTAACGTAGTCTTCCACTGTCTGGTGTAGATTTGGCCACCAGTAGTTTCTTCTGATGAGTTCAGTAGTTCTTTGAATCCCAGGGTGACCAGCCAAAGGAGATTCATGGTGAGCTTGGAGAATGTGAGTTCTCAAAGTTGGTGGAATATAGATCTTCCCTTGTACATAGCTGATTCCGTTTGAGTCTGTTTCAAGTTGATTCTTTGGATAGGTAGTATCTTTTTTTTGATGGGAACGTAAGAACCGGTGTTCATCGGTAAGGATCCCGATGAAATGTTCTGGGGATAGCATAGGCTGGGCAGGTATGGCTTGAATAGGATGAGGTAGGTGTCTGGAGAGAGCATCGGCCTTGCCATTTTTTGACCCTGGACGGTAGGTGATGTGGAAATGAAATCTGGTGAAGAAGAGACTCCAGCGAAGTTGTCGAGCCGACAGTGTTTTACTTGACTGAAGATATTCTAAGTTGCGATGGTCAGTGTATATGAGAATCGGATAAGATGTACCTTCTAACAAATGCCTCCAGTGTTCCAAAGCGACCTTGATGACGAGAAGCTCCTTTTCACCTATGGGATAGTTTTGTTCCGGTGGTGTCATTACTCTGGAATAAAATGCCACTGGATGAATGGGATCAGAGGGAGTCTTTCGTTGGGAAAGTATGGCCCCCAAAGCGTAATCTGACGCATCCACCTCGAGAATGAACTGGAGTTTGGTATCCGGGAACTGGAGAATGGGAGCTGTGATGAATGAGTTTTTGAGGTATTCAAATGCCTTTTGGGCATCAGTATCCCAGAGGAAAGGAGTGTGAGAACCTGTAAGTTTACACAGAGGTCTGGATAAACTAGAGAACCCTTTGATGAACTTCCTATAGAAGTTGGCAAAACCGAGGAAGCGTTGGACATCTTTTCTGGAAGTTGGAGTGGGCCAGTTTTGGATAGCCTGAATCTTCCCGTCTTCCATCCGTACACCAGAGGAAGAGATATTATAACCAAGGAAGGTTATTTCATATGTGTGGAATGAACACTTTTCGGGTTTGGCATACAATTGATGGGTTCGTAATCGATTCAGGACCCAGCGTACATGTTTCTTGTGATCCTCTAAGTTATCTGAATAGATGAGGATATCGTCCAGATATATCACTAGGCACACGTCCAATAAATCTCTGAATATATCATTGATGAAATATATATATATGGTATTCTTTATAATAACAGTGGATATAGAGCCAGGAGATTTAGTCGTGGCAGCGTCTCTGCTAGAGAGAGAGTTCACAACTGAATTAAACGGCAGGTGAGGGGGGGAGGAGTAGCCTTAAGTAAAGTTGGATTTAAAGAGATACACCTCATGTCTGACAGGACTATTCCTGAGACCATAGACCCTGAGCTTTCAGGGAGTCCCAGACCGCGCCCCAGCCTAAGAGACTGGCGTCAATCGTGACGATGACCCACTCTGGTTTGCGGAAACTCATTCCCTGAGACAGGTGATCCTGAGTCAACCACCAGCGGAGTGAGTCTCTGGTTACCTGGTCTACTTGAATCTGGGGAGACAAGTCTGCATAATCCCCATTCCACTGTTTGAGCATGCACAGTTGCAATGGTCTTAGATGAATTCAAGCAAAAAGAACCATGTCCATTGCTGCAACCATTAATCCTATTACCTCCATGCACTGAGCTATGGAAGGCTGAGGAATAGATTGAAGAACTTGACAAGCGTTTAGAAGTTTTAATTTTCTGACCTCTGTCAGAAAAATCTTCATTTCTACAGAATCTATTATTGTTCCCAGAAAAGGAACCCTTGTGGACGGGGACAGGGAACTCTTTTCTACGTTCACCTTCCACCCGTGAGACCTGAGAAAGGCTAATACAATGTCTGTATGAGCCCTTGTTCTGGAAAGGGATGACGCTTGGATTAGGATGTTGTCTAAGTAAGGTGCCACCGCAATGCCCCTCGGTCTTAGAACCGCTAGTAGGGACCCTAGCACCTTTGTGAAAATTCTGGGAGCAGTGGCTAAACCGAATGGAAGAGCCATGAACTGGTAATGTTTGTCCAGAAAGGCGAACCTTAGGAACTGATGATGATCTTTGTGGATAGGAATATGCAGGTACGCATCCTTTAAGTCCACGGTAGTCATGTATTGACCCTCCTGGATTGTTGGTAAAATCGTCCGAATGGTTTCCATTTTGAATGATGGAACTCTGAGGAATTTGTTTAGAATTTTTAAATCCAGAATTGGCCTGAAAGTTCCTTCTTTTTTGGGAACTACAAACAGGTTTGAGTAAAAACCCAGTCCTTGTTCCGCTGTTGGAACTGGGTGTATCACTACCATCTTTAATAGGTCTTCTACGCAATGTAAGAATGCCTGTCTCTTTATCTGGTCTGAAGATAAGCGAGACATGTGGAACCTTCCCCTTGGAGGAAGTTCCTTGAATTCTAGAAGATACCCCTGAGAGACTATTTCTAGTGCCCAGGGATCCGGAACATCTCTTGCCCAAGCCTGAGCAAAGAGAGAAAGTCTGCCCCCTACTAGATCCGGTCCCGGATCGGGGGCTACCCCTTCATGCTGTCTTGGTAGCAGCCGCAGGCTTCTTGGCCTGTTTACCCTTGTTCCAGCCTTGCATTGGTTTCCATGCTGGTTTAGGCTGGGAATTGTTACCCTCTTGTCTAGAGGCTGCAGAGTTAGGAGACGGTCCGTTCCTGAAATTGCGAAAGGAACGAAAATTAGATTTGTTCTTAGCCTTGAAAGGCCTATCCTGTGGGAGGGCATGGCCCTTTCCCCCAGTGATGTCTGAAATAATCTCCTTCAATTCTGGCCCGAAAAGGGTCTTACCTTTGAAAGGAATATTAAGCAGTTTTGTCTTGGACGACACATCCAGATCGCTTTAGCCAAAGCGATCTGCGCGCCACTATTGCAAAACCTGAATTTTTCACTGCTAATTTAGCCAATTGAAAAGTGGCATCTAAAATAAAGGAATTAGCCAACTTTAGTGCGTGAATTCTGTCCATGACTTCCTCATATGGAGTCTCCTTATGGAGCGAATTTTCTAGTTCCTTGAACCAAAAAAAACGCCGCCATGGTGACAGGAATAATGCACGAAATTGGTTGGAGAAGGAAACCTTGCTGAACAAATATCTTTTTAAGCAATCCTTCCAATTTTTTTTATCCATAGGATCTTTGAAAGCACAACTGTCCTCAATAGGAATAGTTGTGCGCTTGGCCAACGTTGAAACTGCCCCCTCAACCTTAAGTCCCAACGTTGGCCAAGCGCACAACCATGCGTCCCTTCTGGGGTCGATAATGGGGAACATTTTCTTAAATATAGGAGGTGGGACAAAAGGTATACCTGGCTTCTCCCACTCCTTGGTCACTATGTCCGCCACCCTCTTGGGTATCGGAAAGGCATCAGCGTGCACAGGGACCTCTAAGAATTTGTCCATTTTGCACAATTTCTCTGGAATCACCAAAGAGTCACAATCATCAAGAGTAGTTAGCACCTCCTTAAGCAGGGCGCGGAGATGTTCTAACTTAAATTTAAATGCCACAATATCAGGTTCTGCCTGCTGAGAAACTTTTCCTGAATCAGAAATTTCTCCCTCAGACAGACCCTCCCTCACTGCCAATTCAGACTGGTGTGAGAGTATAACAGATAAATTATAGTCAGCGCCCACTTGCTCATCCTCTGTATTTAAAACTGAGCAATCACGCTTTCTGGGAAATGCTGGCAGTTTGGATAAAAGATTTGCTATAGAATTATCCATTACTGCAGTTAATTGCTGCATAGTAACAAGCATTGTCGCACTAGATGTACTAGGTATCGCCTGCGCGGGCAAAACTGGTGTTGACACAGAAGGAGAGGATGATGAGCTATCCCCACTACCTTCATTTGAAGAATCATCTTGGGCAACCTTATTAAATGTGACAGTACTGTCCTTACTTTGTTTGGACGCCATGGCACAATTTGAACATACATTTAAAGGGGGAACCACCTTGGCCTCCATACACACAGAACATATGCTATCTGAAGGTATAGACATGTTAGACAGACTTTGGCAGGCTATGAATGCAATAAAACCGTTTTTAAACAAAACCGTTACTGTCTCTTTAAATAATAAAAAGAGCACACTTTATTTCTGAATGTTTGAAAAACTATGAAGGAAATATCCGATCTTTACAAAATTTGCACCCTAGTGTCTTAATTCTTTGAATGTATTGCACACCAAATTTCAAGTCTGTAACCCCTTAAATGAGCAAACCGGAGCTAATTGTTCAATTTACCGGTTTAAACACACTACAGTCCCTGCCACAGACTTTGCTGCAGCTTTTACCTTCCTTGGGGATTATTCACCACAGAAATAAGCCTTCTTGAATTCGTTTTTATGGCCACAGGACCCTCTCACATGAAGCTGCATGCACTGCCTCTAGAAGTAACTGCGCAACTGAGGCGCGAAAATGAGGCCTCCTCCCTCTGCATACCAGAGTGAAGGGGCCTTCCTGACTAGATTAGGTGTCTAAACAACTGCCAGGCGTAATAAAAACGTTCCCAAAAGTGTTTCAAAGTCACAAAACACTCCAAAAGTCATATAAATATGATATAAATCAATCGATTTAGCCCACAATAGTGTCAACCAGCATAGAGCCCATTTATAAGCCTTCATTCTGTTATGAGTCTAAGAAAATGGCTTACCGATCCCATAAGGGAAAACTGACAGTCTTCTAGCATTACTATGTCTTGTTAGAAAAGAGACTAGTCATACCTGGAGCAGAAAAGTCTGCAAACTGTTCCCCCCAACTGAAGTTCTCTGGTTTCAACAGTCCTGCGTGGGAACAGCAATGGATTTTAGTTACTGGTGCTAAAATCATACTCCTCTTTTAACAGAACTCTTCATCACTTTCTGTTGTAGAGTAAATAGTACAAACTGGCACTATTTTAAAATAAACTCTTGATAGAAGAAATAAAACTACAACTAACACCACATACTCTTTACCATCCCCGTTGAGATGCTACTTGTTCAGAGCGGCAAAGAAAATGACTGGGGGGCGGAGCCAGAGGGGGGGCTATATGGACAGCTTTTGCTGTGCTCTCTTTGTCATTTCCTGTTAGGGAAGAGAATATTCCCACAAGAAAGGATGAAGCTGTGGACCAGACACACCAATGTGTGAGAAAATGATCCTGTTTACAATCCGGATTTCCAGAGAGGCAAAAACAGCAAGAAGCCTTCTAAACAGCAGAGCCATCTGAAATATGTGCACCTCACTCTTAAAGGAAGTGAAGAAAAGTGCCAAAAATAATCTGACATCACACAATCTTTCTTGAAACACAGGCTTAAAAACAAACAATAAAACCCCCCAAAAAAGTACATAATCGGTTACTAAAAATGGATCCTCACACTAACAGTGCCTGCAAAAACTGCCATAAAAACCTGCACCCTGACAGGAATGATAAAAAAAAACACCCCCTGCAGCGTTGTAGCTGAATAAGTGTCCAATGTTTCCCTGCTACATAGAAAAATAAAACTGGCACTTACCTTAATATTTATCTGTCTGGCAGTAGGACAGCTCACCTGGTTTGAGAGGATGGCATACCTCACATGGGCCTGTGGAAATACAGAAAGACTGAGTAAACTTACTCAGGCTATCTAAATAGGGCAGCAAAATGTTTTGGGAAAACGCAGTGAGGATTGTACCCCACAAGTTCCCAATTGCTTAAAAGCCACCATTGCCCTACTGAAGAGATTGACATGGACTAAGGCTAGACCCTTTAGAAAAATCAGAGCAAACCTACTCTGCTTTAAAATTAGAAAATCTTGATTGTAGATGACACCAAAACTTCACCTCCTCCTTGCACCGCAGGCAAAGAGAATGACTAGGGATTATGGGTAAGGGATAAATACAGTAGTTTTGCTGTAGTGCTCTTTGCCTTCTCCTGTTGGCCAGGAGTGATATTCCCACTAGTAACTGATGATTCCCTGGAGTCATCATATCTTAGGAAAGAAAAAAAAAAATAATATTACTAAAAATAAAAAAAATCTAAGATTACAAAAAATAATATCTCTGCCGCATACTGAAGATTGAATGCAAGGTACCCGTTTTATATTAGGATACCTTGCATTCCTATTGGCTGAAATTTTGAAATCAGCCAAAAGGGTGAGAGCTGCTTAAATCCTATAGTTCCATTTTATTTTATTTTTGCTTAATTTGGTTTATTATTTTTTGTAATCTTAGATTTTTTTATTTTTGTAATTAGATTTTCTTTTTTATATGAAATGTTTTACTGTAATGTTAGGTTTTTTATTTTAATAGGAAGATTTTTTTATTTTGCTAATTTTTTTTTTTTTAATTTTCAGTAATGGTAGTTTATTTGGGGTAAATTCGGAGTTGTTAGGTTAGGAGGCTTAGTGATTAGATTGATACTTTGCGTTGTTGGGGGTTGGAAGATTTGGGGTTAAAAGTGGAATAAGGGGGGACGGAGCCAAGTGCCACTGGAGATGGCCGCTTAAAAGAGAAGCTCTATACAAGGATTACCAAAAAAGAGCCTAAAGCACATACTTAATTGGAATAATTGGGCTGAAAGTTGGGGGTGAAAGCTTAAACCTGCCAGCTGTACGGAGGAACCATCGTATGACTATTTTCTAGGCTGTAACCCAGTGATCTGCATGCCGCCTGAATGTTACTGAACTGACCCCATGCAATGGCAAATTTTAGCTGCGCCACATTTCCTAGCACTAACTGAGTTGGCCTGGCTTTGTTGATTCTTCAGGAAAAGAAATTACACCCTTAGTATTCAAAAGCAACAAGTATCTGACGGAAGATGAAGCCGCTTACATTTATTGCAGCCCTGACTGACTTATTGGATTCACACCACGTGAGACTCTTAGAATCTATAGAAGAAGCATTTTGCTCTCCTAGTCAAGACCCGGCAGGCACAGATTCAGTCTCAACTGGGTTGTTTATTAAGCTTGCTTCGCAGAGTCCTGACTGTAATCATAGAGCGGTATTCAGTGAATCAATGAAGCCGTCACTAAACATGGAGGATAGCACCTTGGAGCCACCAAGTATGGCACTCTGCGATCTGCCTTTTTCATATGATGGAATACCCGCCCTCCCTCATGGGGAACAACTAGAGCAAGTTATGGCTGGTGTCCTAAGCTATACGGGCACGTAAGTGGGTTGCTTCACACCGGATTTTCCTGACAGCAGAGGACCCTACGTCGGCTTGCCTATTGGGACTCACTGATCATGGCATTTCAGGTATATGGCAATGGATTATACCCTAAGTTTGTGACGCAGATGTGGAAGACAGGCATGGGTTAGAGCTCCTTACCGAGACAGATCGATCCCAGGGCAGGAGAGGTGAAGGGGGATGCCTCTCACATACAGTTATCTCATCTCTAGCCTTCACCATGCTTCTCACACCTCATGTAACGTGTGAAGCTGCACTTTCTCTCAATTGAAAAATAACAGTCTTATTCCATAGACTCGAAGTACTAGCAACAGTTGTTTTGCTCCCACCGCAGATTCAGGGGGTTATTTATATGCGTCAGTTGTTAATGTTTACATAACTTTTAGGGGCTACCTTCATTGATATTCTCTGTTACCAGTGCTAGCCATTATTGCCTAGGGTAGTTCTAGTCGTTACTGCAGTTGGGGAATATCTTTGTGTGTATTTCTAATTAATGCTTATAATACGCTTTACTTTATATATAAAATGGTATGTTGTTTCCTATAGGTATGTTTCCACAGTTGCAGTTTGTTGAAAATATACCATTTAGATGGATCTAGAATTTAGTTTGAAATTTACTTGCCTTAACATTGTTTGAGGAATGCCAATAGCCTCCCATGTATATTTGCCTATCACAGATTATGTTTAAGTCAGCTCAAGTATTGGGTTTTTACACAAAATTAATTTAATAGCTGAATAACATCTTACAGCATTGAGGTATGAATAGGTTAATCATAGCTTAATTTAGAGTTTAGCTTCATAGGTTGGTTACTTATTTTTCCCCTGCATTTCTTTCCATGTCTGCCCAACTTCATGTGTCCCCATGCTTTCAGCTATTCGAAGCTATACCATCATAACCGGTATTTGCCTGCTGACAAAAAACACTACCTTAATATGCCCATTCACTCTATGGCCTCTAGTTATCAAGCCGTCAACCGCAAATACGCTGGAATTCCACAGTGTATTTATGGTGAGGCTGATTTGCCATAGTTATCAAGCCCTACAGCCCGGCAAAAGTAGAATATAGGGACGTAACCTACGATCCGCCGGACTCAGTCCGACACAGATCGATGGTTACGTCACTACAGATGTTCCGAACGCAAGTTCGGCACAATCTGACTACTTTTGGTAGTTATCAAACTACTACCAGGTACACTCGCCACTATTCCAGGCCAGTGTACCAGGTTTTCAATCCGCCGCCCTGGAGGCGGCAGATCCCATAGGAATCAATGGGAGTCTGACCATAGCGAAAGCTTATGTTCGCTGCTGCCCAATATCCCATTGATTCCTATTGGAGATGTATACACCCAACACCCTAACATGTACCCCAAGTCTAAACACCCCAAATCTGCCCCCCTACACTGCCACAACTAAATAAACGTATTAACCCCTAAACCGCCGCTCCCAGACCCTGCCACAACTCTAATAAACATGTTAAACCCTAAACCGCCACTCCCAGACCCCGCCGCCACCTACATTATACATATTAATCCCTAATCTGCCGCCCCCTATACCGCCGCCACCTACATAAACTTATTAACCCCTATCCTGTGGATCTCGGACCCCGCCACAACTAAATAAATTGTTTAACCCCTAAACAGCCGCACCTGGACCCCGCTGCCACCTATATTAAAGTTATTAACCCCTATCCTGCCCCCCCTATACCGCCGCCACCTATATTAAAATTATTAACCCCTAAACCTGTCTAACACTAACCCTAACCCCCCCCTAACTTAAATATTATTTTAATAAATCTTAATACATATTACTAGTATTAACGAAATTAATCCTATTTAAAACTAAATACTTACCTGTAAAATAAACCCTAAGATAGCTACAATATAACTAATAATTATATTGTAGCTATTTTAGGATTTATTTTTATTTTACAGGCAACTTTGTATTTATTTTAACTAGGTAGAATAGCTATTAAATAGTTATTAACTATTTAATAACTACCTAGCTAAAATACTTACAAAATTACCTGTAAAATAAATCCTAACCTAAGTTACAATTAAACCTAACACTACACTATCGTTAAATTAATTAAATAAAATAAACTAAACTATAGTACCAAAAAAAAAAAAATACAGAAAATAGAAAAGAATTACAAGAAGTTTAAACTAATTACACCTAATCTAAGCCCCCTAATAAAATAATAAAGCCCAACAAAATAAAAAAATGCCCTACCCTATTCTAAATTACAAAGTATTTAGGGGCATTGCCCCAAAGTAATCAGATCTTTTACCTGTAAAAAAAAAATACAACCCCCCCAACATTAAAACCCACCACCCACATACCCCTACTCTAACACACCCAAACCCCCCTTAAAAAAACCTAACACTAACCCCCTGAAGATCACCCTACCTTGAGCTGTCTTCACCCAACTGGGTCAAAATCTTCATCCAAGTGGTGCAGAAGAGGTCCTACATCCAGCAGAAGTCTTCATCCAGGCGTCGTCTTCAATCTTTATCTAGAAGTAGCCTTCTGATATTTAAGTAGGCTTCTACTATAATTAAATTACCACCCCCACCACCCTCATATAATAAACCTCCTAATCTAGGAGGGTTCACTAGGCGGTTTCTCTTGCCCATACCGCACCCTAACTACTATCTTTATACTTACATCTTGCAGTGCAACATAAGATTGATCATATTTCCCATTTATAGATTAGCAAGATTGTTTAACATTTTTCTTTTACATTATTACCAGCTTTTATTGCAGCTTTTGAATCTATCGCAATGTAATGATATATTTTCCCATATTACTTATGCACAGGAAAATAACTCCTCCTCTATAGTATTTAAAACCCTGCAGTGTCCATGAATGTCCCCACCTGTTATTGAAGGAAATCACACTTGTTATAAAAAGAGGTTCTACCTTTATATTGTATTATACTATTTTTGCTGTTCTACAATTTTCAATGTTAAGTATTCTTATTGTCTCCGCATGAGAATAATTGGCAAACTGTCATTCCTACTTTGATGTACATGAGCATATTATTGTACCTGTTGAAAACCTCAATAAAAAAATTTCTTTAAAAAAAAAAAAAAAAGTGGAATAAGGTATTTTGCATTAAGGGGATTGGTGGGTTAGTCGTTAATAACTGTATTAGGTAGATTGCGATATGGTGGGTTGGTGGTTTTGGGGTTTGACGTGTCGGATTACTTTTTTCCTATGGGTTAGAATTATACGTGTTATTTATTTTTTTACTTAGGCGCGGCAGTTCATAAACTGCCGTAAGTTACTGGCAACGCCAGAAATGTGTATTTCCACACATTTCTGACCGTCGTCAGTTAATCTGACTTACGGTAGTTCATGATCTGCCGGCGCCATATATGTGATTTAACCTATGGGGCCACGTTATCAAGGGCCAATGCCCCTTTAGGCTCACCGGAAACAGCAGTTATGAAGACCGCTGCTCCTTAACTGGTCCACCGCCTCTAATGCTGCGGACATCAATCCGCCCGATCTCATACGATCGGGTTTATTGACACCCCCTGCTAGCGGCCGGTTGGCTGTGAATCTGCAGGGAGCGGCATTGCACAAGCAGTTCACCAGGACTGCTTGTGCAATGTTAAATGCCAACAGCGTACGCTGTCAGCATTCAGCGATGTCTATCGGACATGATCCACTGAGCGGATCATTTCGGACAGACATTTGATAAATCTGCCCCTATGTGTGAGGTGAATTTACAGGTGACGCGGGTTTCAGCAGTTGCACTGAAACCTATGCCGCATATGTAATCTCGCCCTAGAAGTGTGATTTCTTCTGTTGGCTTGCCAATAGCCTTTACTTAAAGGGACAGTCTACTTGAAAATTGTTATTGTTTAAAAAGATAGATAATCTCTTAATTACCCATGCCCCAGTTTTGAATAACCAACACAGTTATATTAATACACTTTTACCCCTATGATTACCTGTAACGAAGCCTCTGCTTACATGCACTTAGACGGCCCATTATCTCAATGTTTTTTCCAAACTTCTATTTAAGAAAATTAATGTTGGTTCCTGCATAACTCCACGGGAATGAGAACAATGTTATCTATATGGAGTACATGAACTAGCACTGTCTGACTGTAAAAAGCTATAAACAATCACTGAGATAAGAGGTGTCTGTATGGACTTAGAAAGTTGAAAGTTTATAAAGCATATCAATATAACAATTCTGCTTATGCAAAGCTGGAGAATGGGTAGTAAAGACAATATCTATCATTTTAAACAAACAATTAAAAAATGAAGTAAACTGTCCCTTTAAGTATAAAAACATTCATTATAGGTAGGGATACCACAGGCAAAATTGGCTATTTAAAATGCTGATATAAAGGCAAAGTGGCTATTTGTAAACAATTTAATACTCTCCACCAGGTAAATAGATCATTAGGATTAAATTAAAGGGGAGAAAGATTTAGGTATAAACGGTCTCTTTAATTAAGAGTGCTTATCACTCTAAGGCTCTAAAGCAAAATTGCAGTCTGTCACCAAAGATATCAACTGTCTATAAGGGAAAGGAGAACACAGAGCACTTTTCTGGTGGGAAAAAAGTTAACCCCCTAAGGTCTGCACAGAAGAAAGTTCAGAAACTTCTGAAAATTAGCTCCACAGCTTCAGAAACGTTCCTTTTCATCTGAGATTAAAGGGATACTGAACCCATTTTTTTTCTTTCCTGATTCAGATAGAGCATGCAATTTTAAGCAACTTTCTAATTTACTCCTATTATCAAATTTTCTTCGTTCTCTTGCTATCTTTATTTGAAAAAGAAGGCATCTAAGCTTTTTTTATTATTATTTAGAACTCTGGACAGCACTTTTTTATTGGTGAATGAATTTATCCACCATTTAGCAAGGACAACCCAGGTTGTTCACCAATAATGGTCCGGCATCAAAACTTACATTCTTGCATTTCAAATAAAGATACCAAGAGAATGAAGAAAATTTGATCATAGGAGTAAATTAGAAAGTTGCTTAGAATTTCATGCTCTATCTGAATCATGAAAGAAATTTTTTTGCGGTATTTCCAAGTCTGGCCAAAAAAGTGAGCGGTACAACTGTACCTGCAACACTCTTAATACCAGCGGGCATTAAAAAGCATCGTTGGGACCGGCCAACACTGCTTTTTAAGCCTAACGCCAAACTCGTAATCTAGCCGAAAGTTTCTTGAATGTTGTCCATCTTACTTCCTGTTTTGTGGCCAATAAGTGAGAGCTATTAATGAGCTCCTGCACATTTCAACAAAAAAATTGTACAGCATATAGGAGTGTCAAGGTTCTTAATTCCACTGAATGCACTCAAGATTCCTTGGGGGAAAGGAAACACTACCATTGTCTGAGTAAAATTACAGGAAAAGCAAGCAAAAAATAAAGTGCAAAGTTTTTTTTAATTATGCAACATTTTATGGAGAATATTTTTTTTAGTTTGCCCCTTTAATTTGTTTTTTGTTTTTGTTTTGCATTATTAGTGTTATTATTAAATTAAAAATGTCTAACCAATATATTCACCCCTTAATGTACTCAAATTAATAATTTACATTTTTTTTTTTCCATTTGGCAATGGGGGGAAAACACTTTGTGATTTTTTTTCCCCATTACTTCCTGAAAATTGAGTAGCAATCTATTGTTTGCCTGTCTATTGTTCTACTGCAAATTTAGATTCAGATACAATTAAATATAAGTGTTCTTGGATCCTGTGTTTAAGATTGTAATTCGTTCCACAGACTGTGTACAAAAACTTGGCAGTCTAACACATAAATGACAGGTTTAGAAATACAATTTACATTGACTGAGATGCTTAAAACGATTCATATTACACTTGGCGAGAATTTTCATTTATTTGATGATTATTAAACTATGGAAATAACAAAGCAAGCTACATTTTAAACACAAAAGACTAAACAAAAACAATGTACAAAGAAATAGTGTTATATAGCAATATTGCTTATTAAATGAAAATATTTTTTTTATAAAGAAACAATTTCATCTACAAGACATAAATGGAGTATAATAATATAAACCTCATAAGACATACATGAAATTCCAGGAAGATAATGAGATAGAAAGATGCATTTTGATTTTAAAAATGAAACAATGTTTACAAGATGCTGATGAAGTCTTTTAGTTCAAAAGGGACATGAGGGTCAAAATGAATCTTTATTGGTTCATATAAAGGCCTCTAGTTATTAAGGTCTGGCGGACCTGATCCGACACAGTCTCTGGAGTAGCAAGGCATTATTGGGAGCTTGTGATTGGTTGCTACATAGATAGACCTGAGTAGTGCATTGCTGCTCAGAAGCTGAATTTTACAGGGGTTAACTCCTTAACAACGCATGTTGCACAGGGTACGTCTTACACAAACTGGTCTTTAAAGACCAGCGATGTACCCTGTACATCGTCAGGGGTTTCAAGCATCTGGAAGCGAGAGGGGTAGGGTATGGTGGGGGGCAGCTACACTACAGAAAAAGTTAGATTTTTGAGAAAAAAAAAAGTTATTTTATTGCAAAATGGGTACTGGCAGACAGCTGCCAGTACTTAAGATGTCAGGACATTTGTGGGGTGGGGGAGGGAAGAGAGCTGTTTGGGAGGGATCAGGGGATGTGTCAGGTGGGAGGCTGATCTCTACCCTAAAGCTAAAATTAAGCCCTCAAGCTCCCTACAAGCTACATAATTAAGCCCGTCACTGCTGGGCATAATACAAGTTTGGTGCGCAGTGGCATTTAGCTGCCTTCTAATTACCAAAAAGCAATGCCAAAGCCATATAAGTCTGCTGTTTCTGAACAAAGGGTATCCCAGAGAAGCATTTACAACCATTTGTGCCATAATTGCACAAGCTGTTTGTAAATAATTTCAGTGAGCAACCCAAAGTTAGTGAAAAAGTGAACAGTGAAATGGTGGCATGAAATATACCAAAATGGGCCTAGATCAATACTTTGGGATGTCTACTAAAAAAAATATATACCTGTCAAGGGATATTCAGGGATTGCTGACAGATATCAGTGTTCTAATGTAACTATTGCTAATTTTGAAAAAAAAAGGTTTGGAAATAGCAAAGTGCTACTTGTTTTTATTGACCTATAACTTACAAAAAAAGCAAATAATAAACATTGGGTATTTCTAAATTCAGCACAAAATTTAGAAACTATTTAGCATGGGTGTTTTTTGGTGGTTGTAGATGTGCAACAGATTTTGGGGGTCAAAGTTAGAAAGTGTGTGTTTTTCCATTTTTTCATCATATTTTATATATTTATTTATGATAAATTATAAGACATGATGAAAATAATGGTATCTTTAGAAAGTCCATTTAATGGCGAGAAAAATGGTATATAATATGTGTGGGTACAGTAAATGAGTAAGAGGAAAATTACAGCTAAACACAAACACCACAGAAATGTAAAAATAGCCCTGGACCTTAAGGGAAAGAAATTGAAAAATGGCCTTGTCCTTAAGGGGATAAACATATAGGCCTTGATCACAATCCATCGGGAGCCTGAAAAGGCTACTTTTCTATTTGGTGCTATCACAATAGTGCAATTTCGGCTGATTCTCATACT
Organism: Bombina bombina; assembly: GCF_027579735.1. Taxonomy (NCBI): domain Eukaryota; kingdom Metazoa; phylum Chordata; class Amphibia; order Anura; family Bombinatoridae; genus Bombina; species Bombina bombina. Next base: position 468,178,811 of record NC_069502.1, on the reverse strand, counting down.
CTCAAGCAGATTTTAAGCTGCTCAAAGTCCTATTTACACTATGGAGCTGAAAACATCTAGTCTATCACAATCTGTTTTCAGCTCACTTTTCAACCACTTTTTGAGACCAGTTTTGGCTTATTGAATTTGGCACCTCAGCCACTTGATAGACTTCTTTACAGCTATTTCCAAAGTCTTCTACATAGCATCTATGTTAAACACTCTAAAATGGCCACTAGATTCATCCTAGAGGTTTATTTACATATGTGGTATTGATTCATTAAAGCTCCATTCATCCCTATTGGGGAGGCTGTATACAGTAAACAGGGCACCCAATTATATATGTATAGGGATATATACATATGTAAATCTGAAGACTACTTGATATCATGTACAGCTAAAGAGATCTGCAGGAAAACTTGTTTCAGGACACCTACATCTACAAATGGCGTTATTGTCGAACACAGTACAGGGGTTATACAAATATAGATTTTACAGGATATGTATATATGCCCCAGAAAAACAGCAATAACTTGTATTAGAAGCATTTTTGCTGATGGAAGTATATTGCAAAAGTGCTTATATTTCAAATCAAAATGCATTCATGCACTTTTAATTTTTGACCTTTCTATCCCTTTAAGTGAAGTAGAGTCTAGAAATGTGCGGGCTTCTGACAAATGCAGTCATCCAAAATTGGTGATATATCTCTATTGTTTGGTTAATCAGCTCATTTGTTTGTAATGAAATACAGGAGGTCTGACCATTCTTGTCCACTGTTCCCTGTCCAATCCTGCCATAGTATTTCTAATAACTGATGTTAGGAACAGCCAGTAAGACACTAAATGTTGGATTTAGTAATGCACGCTTGTCCAATTTAACTTAAACCTAGCATAGGGAGGTAGGAAACAAGATTATGCTGAGACATTTTTTTAGTATTTTTTTTAAATATTTGGATTTGTCCGATTTAAAAAATAAATAAATAGCATAACAAGCTTTATTAATAAATTTCAAAGAGCATCGACAAAAATAAAAATAAACAATATATTGCTGTTGAAACGGAATATAACGGGAAAAACATAAAAAGTCTGGGAATTTGCGTCCAGGATATGGTAAGGAGTAATTCTGGTTTGAAAACATGTAGTTTGGATTATAGGGTCTATAGCAAAAAAAAACAGACCTCTGTGGATAGTTCCCTTTGAGCTTGTATCTGTCAGGCGAACTAGAACACTAAAGAAATAAGTGTTAAAAATAATGTGAATCTCAACTGCTGAGATTTTTATAGTTTAAGGTTTGTAGCTAGGATGTGTGGGATGAGCAAATAAATCACCTAAGAGGTGATTTGCAAACCCCATTAACAAATAGCATTTATTGTAATTGGAATACTGGAAAATAGAACTCTATTCCTGCATCTTGTATCACAGTGTGAAATATGTGCAGCAGGGAACTATTCCGCCAACCAATATGAGAAACTTAATATGCAAGAAAAAATAAGGAAAAAATATAAAGGCAGTAAATGAATTATAAACCGGTATTGCTAGTAACAACTTTTCATAAGGCAGTCTAGAGAGAATGGAATGTCACTAGTTTATACACACAAGTCGTTGGTGGTACAGCGATAATAATCAAAACAGTGAAGCTAGAGTATACTACAAAGTTTGCTTCGGTAGTCAGGAAGGCAAGTGACTGACCTGTGTGTAAAAATCCGGAGCGGTAGAAGCAGTGAGGAGCTGGTGAGTACCGTGAAGTTGGCGTGTGACGTCACCGCGGAGGAATCCCTGTACTGCTGACTGAGAAAGAGATCCGGAAAACAACGTAGGAGAGTTGATACGCTTAGTGCTAATAGCGGAGCCTGGTTGAGGTATGCAGGCAAGTGAGGATAATAAACTTGAACTTGACAGCAATCAAAATAGACAAAGATCAAAATAGCTTTAGGTTAGTAGACAACTGCGTGTTGTTCAGTAGCTAGATGAGGAAAAATCCAATACCAAGCAATGAAGTAAAGGATACTGGGAGATTTATAGGCTGGCTGGAAAAGATAATTGAAATTTAAAGAAACAGTATAATGTCAAAGAAAATGAGGCTGTCAGCTAGGAGGATCCTGACAGGACCCCCCCTTCAAGGAGCAACCCCGGGGCTCAAGGTTGAGGGCGATCTGGGTTCCTCCGATGGAATAAGGCAACAAGTCTAGGAGCAGATATGTTGCAGGCAGGCTCCCAGGAGTCATCCTCCGGAGAATAGCCCTTCCAACGGACCAAATATTGGAGGATTCCACGGGAAAGTCTAGAGTCCTGGATGGAGTGTACTTCATATTCGGTGTTTGGATCCACTACCAACGGAACAGCCAAAGAAGAAGGAAGAGAATCCCTGAGTGCTCTGTAGGGTTTTATCAGCGAAACGTGAAAGGTAGAATGAATCTTGAAGGAATCTGGAAGTTGGAGACGAACAGCATTCCGGTTAACGATGTGAGATATAGGATAAGGCCCTATGAACAGAGGCGAGAGTTTTTTAGAAGGGGTGTTCATGTTGAGGTTCTTCGTGGATAACCACACCAAGTCACCTACAGAATAGACCGGTGACGGAGTCCTTTTCCTACCATAATAATACTTTTGAGTTCTTTTAGCCTCATCGATACTGGCCTTTATGGTAGTGAAATTAGAAGAAATCATATCAGCTAGTTCTGAAACAGACAATGAGGGAGTCTGAAGATTAGGTAGAATTTGAAACCTTGGATGGAACCCATAATTCACGAAAAAGGGGGTTTCTTTTGTAGTGGAGTGAACGGTATTGTTAAAACAGAATTCAGCGTACGATAGATGAGTGGACCAATTTTGAGGTTGAGATGAGCAATATGTTCTGAGGAATTGTTCTAGCCACTGGTTTGATCTTTCAGTTTGGCCATTTGACTGGGGATGGTATGCAGTGCTTAATCTTTTATTTATTCCAAAGGTTTTACAAAACTCAGACCACAATTTACTAGAGAATTGAGTTCCTCTGTCACTGGTGATGCTATCAGGTATTCCGTGATATTTAAAGACGTTAGAGATGAGAAGTTGGATGGTTTCAGATGCTGTCGGAAGTTTGTGATATGGAACGAAATGACACATTTTGCTAAATAGGTCAACAATAACCAGGATGGTTGTGGTATTCATTGATTTAGGTAAATCAACGATAAAATCAACGGCGATATCTAGCCAAGGCCTACTGGGTGTAGGAAGAGGAATTAATAAACCATAAGGAGAATGTTTTGACCTCTTCGATATGGTACATTTTCTACAGGAGAGTATATGGGTCCTCACATCTCGCGACATAGCCGGCCACCAGTAATTCCTCCCTATAAGTTCTTGGGTTTTCCTAACACCAGGGTGACCTGCGAGTAGAGAGTCATGTGAGGATTCAAGAACCATCTGACGTAGAGTGGGTGGAATGTACAATTTGTCCTGAAAATAGTAGAGACCGTTACTTTTTTTCTGTAGTAGATGTAAAGGTTTGTTTGTATCATTTAGTTGTTCTCCCTTTAGGTAAGATTCGGAGTCAATAACAAATGAGATGAAATTTTCAGGAGGTATAATGCTTTCTACCGAGGACTTTGAACGGACATACATTGGAAGCCTTGATAGTGCATCTGCCTTATGATTTTTGTTTGAGGGACGATAAACAATCTGATAATTGAATCTAGAAAAAAAAAGGTTCCATCGTACCTGTCTGGCCGACAGAGTCTTTGCGGATTTGAGATATTGCAGATTACGGTGGTCTGTATAAATTAAAGTTGGTATCTTGGTACCCTCCAAGAGATGTCGCCAGTGTTCAAGTGCCATCTTGATGGCCAAAAGCTCTTTATCCCCAATAGGATAATTTTGTTCAGGGGGGGACAAACCGTGAGAATAGAAGGCCACTGGATGGAGAGGTTGATCTAAACCTTGGCGTTGAGAGAGCACGGCTCCCACGGCGACATCAGAAGCGTCTACCTCGAGAACAAAAGGTAATTCAGGATTAGGAAATTTGAGGATAGGAGCTGTTGTGAACCTGTTTTTTAGATCTTCAAAAACCTTTTGAGTAAGCTGATCCCAATGGAAAGGTACATTTTGTTTAGTCAGATTTGTTAAGGGTTTAACAATGTTAGAGAAGTTTTTAATAAATTTGCGATAAAAGTTCGCGAAACCGAGGAAACTCTGAACCTCTTTTCTGCATTTGGGGACAGGCCAATCAATAATTGCCTGAATTTTACCTTCCTCCATACGTATACCCATAGGACTTATTTCGTAACCTAAGAAGGTTATTTTATTAGAATTAAATATGCATTTCTCAGGTTTTGCGTATAGGTAGTTAGTTCTTAATCTAGAAAGTACCTGTCTGACATGTGATATGTGCTGAGTGAAAGTTTTTGAGTAGATCAGAATGTCATCCAAATAAATGACTAAGAAAACGTCAAGGAAATCTCTGAATAAGTCATTTATTAGGTGTTGGAAAGTGGCCGGGGCGTTACATAGCCCGAACGGCATCACGGTATATTCGTACAGGCCGTAGCGAGTACGAAAAGCCGTCAGCCACTCGTCACCACTTCTTACTCGGATGAGATTGTACGCTCCCCTTATATCTAATTTTGTAAAAAAATTTAGCCCCTTCCAATCTCTCTATTAATTCTGGGATAAGCGGTAAGGGGTAGCGATTTTTTACTGTCACCTTATTAAGCTGTCGGTAGTCAACTATGGGGCGTAAACTGCCGTCTTTATTTTTTACAAAAAACATACCGGCACCAGCTGGTGAGGTAGAGGGCCGTATGTAACCTTTCCTTAAATTATCCTCTAAATAAGTTTTAAGGTGTGTAAGTTCAGGTTTAGATAGAGGGAAAATGTGGCCATAAGGAATCTGAGCTCCAGGGACTAGCTCTATGGGGCAGTCGTATTTCCTGTGAGGTGGAAGAGTTTCAGATTCAGTTTTGGAGAAAACATCAGCAAAATCCTTATACTCATCAGGTAACTGGAAATCTAAGTCAGTGGTGGAAGTGTGCATAATACTGATAGGGAAACAAGTTGTTGAACAGAATTTTGAGTCAAAAGTTACAGAGAGAGTGTCCCAGGAGATAGTGGGATTATGTAAGGTTAACCAATTTAAACCAAGTATAACCGGAGAAACAGGGGAGGAGATTACATCAAATGTAAGGTACTCTCTATGATGATCTGTGGAACTAACTAAGAGAGGAATAGTTTGATAAGCTACTGGACCTGATGAGATAGGGTTACCATCAATTCCTCTTAATAAAACAGGAGACTTTTTCTGCATAAGTGGAATTTTATTTCTAAGTGTATATTCTTTATCAATATAGCAGGCAGTAGCTCCTGAGTCAATAATTGCGGGGACGTGGAGACGATGGAGATCCCACTGGAAAAGAAGTGAAAGTTTACAATAGGCACTTCTACTATCATATGTATTGCAACAAGAGGAAAATAATAGGGACTTACCCCTGTTAGATTTTTGGAGAACTGGGCATTCTTTTACTGTATGCTCATCTGACGCACAGTAGAGACAGAGATTATTTTCTCTCCTTCTAGTCTTTTCTTGTGCGGTTAAAGGGGCTTTTAGGAACCCAATATCCATTGGCTCAGAGTGGGACTTTGCAGAGGAGATAGAGGGTGTAACACTAGTGGTTTTCTTTGTGTAAGAATCAGGATATGATCGTTCATGTTGTCTTTCTCGTAAGCGTCTATCTATTGTGATACTTAGATTTATCAAACCCTCTAGAGTGGGGGGCATATCAGTTCGGGACAATTCATCCTTAACCGCGTCTGAAAGACCCAGGCGGAACTGATTCCTTAAGGATAAGTTGTTCCACTCAGAGTCTTTTGTCCACCTCTTAAAGTCTGCTATGTAATCTTCCACCATTCTTTTTTTTTGTTTAAGTGCCCTAAGGGCAGTTTCTGCGGTTTGTTGCTTGAATGGGTCTTCGTATAATTGTCCCATTGCAGAGAAAAAATTCTCCAAAGAGTCTAAAATGGTGTCATTAGATTCAAAAAAACTGTTTGCCCAACTACGTGGTTCCCCCCTTAGGAAAGATATGGTTGTTAAGACTCTGATCCTGTCAGTGGGGTAAGATTGGGTTTTCAATGTAAATAAAAGTAAGCATGCATTCTTAAAGTCCCTATAGTGTGCCCTATCACCATAGAATTTTTCAGGTAAACTGACTTGTGGTTCAGGAGTATGTAATTTTGTCTCAATATAATCCTTAATGTAAGCTTTGAGTGCAGTGTTTTCAGCTCTAAGTGTATTTAACCCTTCAGTCAAGGAATCTACTCTTTGAGTTAGAGTCTGTAGAAGTGTAGTCATCTCAGCTGGATTCATTTTGTTAAAGGGCTTGGTATTCTGTCAGGCGAACTAGAACACTAAAGAAATAAGTGTTAAAAATAATGTGAATCTCAACTGCTGAGATTTTTATAGTTTAAGGTTTGTAGCTAGGATGTGTGGGATGAGCAAATAAATCACCTAAGAGGTGATTTGCAAACCCCATTAACAAATAGCATTTATTGTAATTGGAATACTGGAAAATAGAACTCTATTCCTGCATCTTGTATCACAGTGTGAAATATGTGCAGCAGGGAACTATTCCGCCAACCAATATGAGAAACTTAATATGCAAGAAAAAATAAGGAAAAAATATAAAGGCAGTAAATGAATTATAAACCGGTATTGCTAGTAACAACTTTTCATAAGGCAGTCTAGAGAGAATGGAATGTCACTAGTTTATACACACAAGTCGTTGGTGGTACAGCGATAATAATCAAAACAGTGAAGCTAGAGTATACTACAAAGTTTGCTTCGGTAGTCAGGAAGGCAAGTGACTGACCTGTGTGTAAAAATCCGGAGCGGTAGAAGCAGTGAGGAGCTGGTGAGTACCGTGAAGTTGGCGTGTGACGTCACCGCGGAGGAATCCCTGTACTGCTGACTGAGAAAGAGATCCGGAAAACAACGTAGGAGAGTTGATACGCTTAGTGCTAATAGCGGAGCCTGGTTGAGGTATGCAGGCAAGTGAGGATAATAAACTTGAACTTGACAGCAATCAAAATAGACAAAGATCAAAATAGCTTTAGGTTAGTAGACAACTGCGTGTTGTTCAGTAGCTAGATGAGGAAAAATCCAATACCAAGCAATGAAGTAAAGGATACTGGGAGATTTATAGGCTGGCTGGAAAAGATAATTGAAATTTAAAGAAACAGTATAATGTCAAAGAAAATTAGGCTGTCAGCTAGGAGGATCCTGACAGTATCTTTACATTTTTCTCATAACTTATAACAAGAGCTGTTTTATCATATACTAAAATAAAATATACAAATAAAAATATGTATAAATGTGTATTGTATATACAAAACCAATCTTGGGTAACAAATAATTTAAAGGGACAGTCAACACCAGAATTGTTGTTGTTTTAAAAGATAGATAATCCCTTAATTACCAATTCCCCAGTTTTGCATAACCAACACAGTTATAATTATACACGTTTTACCTCTGTTATCAAGATACAATTACCTTGTATCTAAGCCTCAGCAGACTGCCCCCTTATTTCAGTTATTTTGACAGACTTGCATTTTAGCCAATCAGAGCTGTCTCCATGGTAAATTCACGTGCATGAGCTTAATCTTATCTATATGAAACACGTGAACTAATGCCCTCTAGTGGTGAAAAACTATCAAAATGCATTTAGATTAGATGCGGCCTTCAAGGTCTAAGAAATTAGCATATTAACCTCCTAGGTTTAGATTTCAACTAAGAATATCAAGAGAACAAAGCAAAATTGGTGATAAAAGTAAATTGGAAAGTTGTTTTAAATTACATGCCCTATTTGAAACATGAAAGGTTTTTTTTTTTACTTGACTGTCGCTTTAAAGCCAGGTATACAGTGCAGTTTATTTAATAACTAAGGGGTGAAAGAGAGGAGAGGGGATTCACGTACAGGAAAATAAATAGTGGTCAGATTTTCCTCTACAATGTGGGATTCTAGCACCCAGATAGGGAGGCAGTCAACAGAGCAAAATGTGGGAGGGTTTTTCCCCTCCCAGAGGAGGTTCATAGCTTCATGGCACTTAATTGTGACGCCGCTCGCTTCTCGCCGCTCCTGTTGCCATGGTTGTTGCCATGGATGCGGCAGTTCCTGTGGGCGTGCAGCAATGATGTCTTCGCCACATGCCACTTCAATTCTGGTAATCAGCCAGATCACCTGTGGGCCCTATTTGGCGCGAATCTGAACCTATGTAAGTACAAGCATTTCACTCATCACATTGCCTAAGTAAAAGTTGTTATTCGCTTCCTGGTTGCTATTCTCCTGAACTGCTGTATACTATTGATTGCCTATATGTTGCCTGAAACCTGCTTGCCTTTGACTATTCTATTGCTTAACCCCTGAACTGCTGAGATACATTTGGACTGCCTATTTGTTGCCTGAAACCTGTTTGCCTCTGATAGGGAAATATCCCACAAGCATAACATTAATGGCTCAGACATTTTTAATCACTCTGACTAGAGTTATTGGAACATGCAGCTGTATGACTTCTGTGCCTCTGTGAGCTAGTCATTGACACAAATGCAATCAGAGAGTTGTATGTTCTAACATTGAGAGATAGTTTATTTTAATTGTTGTAATCCTATAGTGTAAGATTTTTGTTTTTGTTAAAGGACCAGTAAATACAGTAGATTTGCATTATCAACAAATGCATGATACAAAGACAATGCAATAGCATATTCAAAACCTCTCTGCTCAGGTGAGATATTCTAAAATGATCCTCCGGCACTGCGAGGTCCCTAGCGAAATATTCAAAAGGCAGATTTTGCTATACTTTTCCAATGGGCATTCCCTGCATTTCTGTATGTGAAGGAGAGACAAACCCAGAGCAGTATATCACTACATGACATGACAGTTCTGTATTTTATATCATTTTACACTTCTGATTACATATTATAACATTTAAAATTTGCACTTTCTATTTTGTATTTTGTGTACATCAGTGTATTTAGGATTGTGATTTTACACATTCTGATTATAGAGCAGACTTTACAGAGGCAGAACTCACTGAATTCTATAAGAAATGGTGGGAACCAGGAAATCTCAGAGGGGTAGCCTCTGGGGCTGATATACAGGCCCCTATTTATGAAAGTCTGGCGGACCTGATCCGACAGTGTGGATCAGGTCCGCCAGACCTCGTTGAATACGGCGAGCAATACGCTCGCCGTATTAAGCATTGCACCAGCAGCTCACAAGAGCTGTTCGTGCAACACTGCCCCCTGCAGACTCGCGGCCAATGGGCCGCCAGCAGGGGGTGTCAATCAACCCGATCGTACTTGATCGGGTTGATTTCCGGCGATGTCTGTCCGCCTGCTCAGAGCAGGCGGACACATTATGGAGCAGTGGTCTTTCTGACTGCTGCTTCATAACTCCTGCTTCTGGCGAGCCTGCAGGTTCGCCAGAAACACGGGGCATCAAGCTCCATACGGAATTTTTTTCACCACAATTGTACTTGCTTTTGTCTATATTTTAGTATATATTACTTTTCTGTTAGTTAAACTAGTCTATTGTATTTTTTTTAGCAATATTCACTTGTATAAATCTGGCACGACAAATCAGTGAGACCAGTTTGTTTAAAATGCTTATAAAATTTGACAAAACTGGTGAGAGATGTCAGTACTATTGTTGACATATTTAAAGGGACATAATACTCATATGCTAAATCACTTGAAACTGATGCAGTATAACTGTAAAAAGCTGACAGGAAAATATCACCTGAGCATCTCTATGTAAAAAAGGAAGATATTTTACCTCACCATCTCCTCAGCTCAGCAGAGTAAGTTCTGTGTAAAAAGTTATACTCAGCTGCTCCCAGCTGCAGGTAAAAAAAATAAAAAAAATGAAGAAATGAACAGCAGCCAATCAGCATCAGCAGTGCTGAGGTCATGAACTCTTACTGTGATCTCATGAGATTTGACTTAACTCTCATGAGATTTCATAGTAAGCTTCCTTTACCTGATTGGTGAAATAATATGAGAGTGCACGATGCTAGTCCCTTCAGATGTCCCAGGACAAACACACTAAAATGCTGCTTAGAAATTCTTTACAATGGGAGGTGGCTACTGAGGAACTTTTGAGGTAAAATATCTTTCTTTTTTACATAGAGATGTTCAAGTGATATTTTCTAATCAGCTTTTTACAGCTATGCTGCATCACTTTCAAGTGTTTAAACATTTGGGTATTATGGCCCTTTAAGCTAAAAGAGTTGTCACAATGTTCACCTTGTACTGCTAAATCTTTCTCATAACTTTGAGGATTAAAGGAAATGGAAGAAAGATATATGCTAATGTATAATTCTACCTGTGGCTTCAACCATTGGATCCTCAAGACTTCTAAAAGTGGGTAATTAAATTCAACTACAAACTCTAGATGTTTGTTTTGAAGCTGCCATTCATGAGTGAACCTTGTAGAATTATTTCCAAGATTAATACAAATATATTTGTGTTAAAAAAGGAAAACTATCCAACATAAATTTAATTAAATATAATAATAATAAACCAATCAAAATTACCTTAATTTTCTCTATGTACAGAAGGAGAGGAGCAGAATAAAGAGGTTCCATATTGAAATTGCATTAAAAGGTTGTTTAGATTGAATGTAGGTTAAGGCATTTTAATGAATTTTTTTTTAAATTAAGAGCTTTTGGATGAGGAATTTGATAGTTTTGTTTTGAGAGTGGATACTTGTGTTTGGGATGTTCCAGTGGGGATGATTGAGAAGGGGGGTTGATTTTAGTAGGAAGATTATTGATAAGGGGAATAATGTAGGGTGTTATATTATATGGTGAGGTTTGGGTAGGGGGATCACATGAAGGATCTTAGTGAATGGGGAGTACTCTGGATGGAGCATGAAGGTATTTTTTTAGCTGGGTAGATTTGTCTTAGGGAATCATGTAGTTGTAATTATGGTTAGGTTTAATATTATGTTAAGAAATAAAGGGTTATAATACCAGTAACTATATGACTGCCAGAATCTGCTAAAGTTATTTATAAAAAAAGGATTCTGAGCTAGGCAGGCTTACCAGTCAAGCAGAGTGGTTAGGGAATTGAAGGTGATCATAAAGTAGCAAGAAAAAGAGTAGTAACAGTCCAGGCCAGGGTTCTAATCTATTTGGGCTTCAGAGGTACCAGTGGAAAGCAGGGTCAAAAAACAAGTCAAGGTCAATGTCCATATAAGCAGAGAAGGTACTAAATTAGAAAAAAGAAGATAACTAGTGTCCAAGCCATAGGACAAAGCAGGAATATAATCAGGAACAGGGTTTAGCCAGAAGAGTAGTCAAAATAGTTCAGCAACAGAAAGCCACAGCAGAGTTTGACAATAAAAAGGCAAGGAATGCAAGAAAGGGTTGGCTTTAAATAGGCTGAACTTAATAGTTAATGGTTCACAGATGTAGAAATATGGAGGTAAAGAGCAACAAAACCAGAATTCAAATAGCAAGATCTAGCTTGTAGTCATAGTCTACAGGTAGTGCATAAACAAAATAACTATCCAGCAAGCCAAGGACCCTGGTACAACTCCAGGGCATGAAAGTGACACTTTATATATACTGGTGTTATATCACATGGGAGTTACTTAACTTTCAGGTATAAGAGCACCTCTGCAATGTTAGTATGAGATCTCTTAAGAAAAGATTAATGAAAAAGCTCTATCATGGAGGCAGAGCCAACTGTTGAGCTGGCTGGAAACAGCAGACTGGAGCTCCTGTAACTTTACTGAGAATTTCCCACATATATATATACAAAACATGGAAGGGGACTGCACTCTCATCCCGGACTGGGTACACATCCTATGACCCTGCAACATGCTCAGCCCTGGGTGCTCACCGGCACTCACAGGAAGCTGTGCTGTCCCCAGAGTCACAGGCAGTTAACCCCAGACAGGTCTGGGTGCAAGAACCATAGGGGAAATTACAAAACAAATTAATACAACACACAGAGAAACAAGCCCAGGTACCACGTCAAGGTCCTTTCCAATATCTGGGACCCTAAAACAGCCACACAATGCAAGCTCTCAAATCCAAACAAACTGGGAATAAGGGAAGGGTGCACAGGCTTATGTAATCACCCTAGACATATACAAAACACGGAAGGGGACTGCACTCTCATACCGGGCTAGGTACACATCCCATGACCCTGCAACATGCTCAGCCATGGGTGTTCACCGGCACTCACAGGAAGCTGTGCTGTCCCCAGAGTCAAAGGCAGTTAACCCCAGACAGGTCTGGGTGCAAGAACCATAGGCTTATGTAATCACCCTAGACGTATACAAAACACGGAAGGGGACTGCAATGTATTAATTTGTTTTGTAATTTTCCCTATGGTTCTTGCACCCAGACCTGACAGAAATTAAGAGGCTTTTCACCCATGTCACCCCTTGCTGATACAGCGCAGGCACACTCTACTCTGACCAGCCTCCCTTTTCATAGTCATATTACTGATTAAGAGTGTGATCCTAAGCAACTGACCATCTACTCACCTGAGGACCTGAGTCCTTTCCCTCATCCCAGCTCATGGTACCATCATAACGGTACACATATTTAGTGCAGAGGACTAAAATCAGAAACCTTTAAACACTTCCTCAGTAAACTCAGTAAACTCATTGTATTGGGGTAAATTTCATATTGGTGGCTTCTCACTGACACCCAAACAGCTCTCTAACAAAGTCCTCCTCCACTCCTTTCCCGCAGGCTTCTTACCTGTGGGTCATACCCACACACCTTTTTACCACTTCGCCTATAGGGGGCACCTCCCCAGGAGGGGGACTTCTCATTTAAAAACCTGTATAAGCTGTAAGATCCAGCACCATCAACAACCTAGACTGGCTCAACTAAATATGTGCTGCTAGCTACCTAAAGTCAGGTGTCCCGGGCACACTCCCCCCAGTTTTCATCTTCATTAAGGGAGTCATAACCTTAAGGGTATCTATTTACAGATATGTGTTCTTTCTTCTCTCTTCACGATGGCCCACGCCATAAAGAAAAAACCAAAACACCAAGAACATCCAAAAAAAACACTAACGAATCACTTCAATAGTAAAAACCTTCTTGATCAAGACTTATCAGATAACGATTCCAGGCGATCATCTACCTCATACAGAAGAACCTCCATGACGGACAATCCTCCTGTTGACCACTCTATGCTCTCACAATCATCCATCTCAGATTCCATCAAGGCACTAACCGATAAAATGGACACTCATCATGCTTCTATTAAACAGGATCTTAAACAATCGGTTGGCAAACTCAAGAGAGATATCGCTTCCTTGGGAGAGCGTACAGAGACACTTGAGAGGAAGCATGAAGACCTTAATATCGATCACGCTAACCTTTTGTCATACTCACAGAACCTAGGTGAACAAATAGCAGATCTTGAAACCAAACTCGCTGATCTGGAGGACAGGTCATGCCTTAACAATCTCAGAATTTGGGGTATACCTGAGGAAGTTGCTACTACGGACCTACCAAGATACCTTACAGGACTGTTTAAAAAATGAATTGGCACTTCCCCAGATCAAGACCTTCTCGTTGACAGAGCACATAGAGCTCTCCGCCCTCGAAACACAACATCGGACATCCCTAGGAATGTCATGATCAGGTTACGCTACTATACCATTAAAGAGAAAATCCTTAGAGCATCTTTTACAACAAATCATTGAAAGAACCCTACAATGCTGTACATATTTACCCAGATCTTTCTTCTCTCACATTGGCCAAGAGAAGAACATTTCAGCAGTTCACCCAGGCTCTCCGACATCATAATGTGAAATATAGATGGGGATTCCCAGTCAAGATCTTCTTTCAGTAAGGAGAATGCTCCTACATGATCTCTTCCCCGGAACAAGGGATGAAACTTCTGCAGTCGTTGGATATTATCTCCAGACTCCAACTCAAAATCTTTTGAGAATTCTATAGCTCTTGGCTTCGCTGCACCAGAGTGGCATCCGCTTTACAAAGAGACTGACACAACAAGCCGAGAGAAAGGATTTACTTCACCCAGGAAACCCGTCCTAATTCCTGATAGGGCCTTTATTTACTCTCTGATCCTTAACGCACACTTAGGCCCAGCAGGAGTTCACGAATGGGTACAAATCTTACCCTTTCTGATCATTTAACAGTCCCTAAGTATCCTTTAACTCAGCAAGCCAAGAGACAGGCTCTATCTCACCCAGGATGCTTACCCTAAATCCCAAAAGGACCTAGTCTCCGCCGGATCATTATTGTATCTCTGGGCCCATTGGGAGCTTACTTACAGGTACATACCTTACCCTTTGACCGCCTGATAGCCCCTATGTATCTTTTTACTTGTGATCGATGGACACAATCAAGGCGCATGCCCATGACTTTTCTCTATTGGTTGTATCTCTGAATAGAAGTGTACTTGATTGTTATTGTCTCTCTCACCTGTACACGACCCCACATCTCTGACCCAATGACACACCCCCACAAATCTGACCACGCCAACATATACCCGTCATAGACTAGATTTCCACCTAACAAAATACCACATCTCCCTCTAACATCAGACTTTTGATATGAAGATGTGGTGCCCCATCCCCCCCCCCCCCCAGATTTGCTCTAATTTTTACTTTTAAACTTACTAACACCCTCCATTATTGTACTTGCAAGGATAGAGGGGTTTTACCCTTCATATACCCAGATAAATCAATGCTTTACATCACCCAACCACTTAGATTATATACAAACCAGTATAGTGACACGAATACCTGAACACATCTAACTTACTTACTTCATGCTAGCCACATAAAGTACTATCATATCTGATAATGTTCAAAGTCAGTTTGGGTCACAAGTGTTACAGTTATTGTTTAAGGAAGGCTGTATTGTTGTTCTCTCCACATACTTTTTTTTCCAGCTAAGACGTCCTGGAGAGACTCACATTGAAACAATAAGTTCAGAGTTTGTTGGTCTAATTTCTTTGACCAGCTTGTTTATTACACTGTCTGTTATCTTCTTAAATATTATGTTGTGCAACACATTCAAACGTATCACATACCTCCCAATGACCCAAGATAGTTTTGATACCCTGAACCCCAGGCTCATGCCCATCAAACTTATTATTATCTCCCTCACCTTACAAAAGAAGGTTGATATTGTTTGACTCCCCTGACATCCACCTACAATAATTTATGACTGGGGGGAAGCTAGTCCTTTTTTTTCTTTCCTCACACAAACTCTAAATGATTAGTGTCATACAGACACAGACCCTAATCCCCCTTCAACGTATCCTATAAGTACCCCATTTTTTGCCTTGCACGCTGAACTACGCATATTCACCCAACCCCATCATTCTATGATACACCCACCAAAAGGGGACTAATTCCCTTTATCCCCCTACTCTCCTAGCTCCGGTCGCCTTCCCCAGCCCACCATATCCTACCTCTTTGAGGTTAAATCACTACAATCTCCAGTCTTCAACCTTCCCCTCCAAACTCAAGTGGCTTTTGACCGCTAATTCCCTTCAAACCACAACCCCACATTGATTTCATATTAATTTTTCACCTTCATTCCCATTTACTCTGGTATACTTATTGCTTACTATTCCACACCTACTCCCCAATAATTACCTTACCTTTGCCTCTTCCCAATATACCTCTACCCTCTTCCCCAACCCCCCCCCCCAGGTTTTATTTTTCTCTCTCTTAGAATGGACGGCCTCCGCCTAGTCTCTCTAAATACCCAAGGCCTCAACTCACCTACAAAATGCAGTCTACTCCTAAACTACCTCCAGAAGACTAGAATAGATATGGCTTTCATCCAGGAGACCCATTGGCTCTCAACTCTAGGTACCTCCCACTCATATAAAAAATACCCGCTAGTACTCGAAGCCTCCTTTCAATCTAAGTCAAGAGTAGCAGCCAGTTTTATTAGTAACAAGGTTAAATATGGCCCCATATATGTGGAGTGTGACCCACAGGCCCATTTTATTATATTGATTTGTAAGCTAAACAACAACCTTGTCACTATAGTGAACTTATATGCCCCTAACTTGAAACAAATCCGGTTCCTGGGGACGCTTCTCCAGTCAATGTCAGCTGTGAAACAAGGTGACCTAATACTGGGTGGGGATTTTAATCTTATTTGGGATCACTCTTTGGACAGATAAGGTCCAAAGATTTTCTCCCTTGATAGGTCGACTCACTCTATCTCTAGGGCTTTTCAGACTCTCATTAGCCAGTACGACTTATACGACTGCTGGAGATCATTTTATCCACAAGATAAGGAATACACCTTCTACTCCTCACCTCATAAATTGCATACCCGTATAGACTATTTCTTTACAAGCTCCAGCATGCTTGACCTGATTACTTACACCAAAATGTCTTCTATCACATGGTCAGATCATGACGCATTGTCATGATCACTCGGCCCACATTCTGCACATACTCCTTTCACCTCATGGAGACTCTCAGATTGGATGGTATTAGACCCCATATACAAAAAAGAAACCCAAGATCATATTACTGACTTTCTCAATATTAATGATAATTTACAAACCTCAACTGAGACCCTGTGGACTTCGCTTAAAGGGCCACTGTAAGTAAATATTTTCTATGCCTGTTACTAACTAACTACCCCAAATACGCTTTTTATCAATAGCATTTTATTAACATATCTCTACCGTATATCAGAAATCTTGTCTGCAAATTTAATTGGGTATCCTTTGCTCTGTACCAATCCGTTTACAATACCTAGGTTTCAAAATGGAGCTTTAAACACAAAGTTATTGGTTTAAGTATTTTGAACACACAGTGCTGAAAATAGTGGGCAGGATAACGTGAAATCCTCGGCGAATAAAAGATATAGCTTTTAGAAAAATATGAAACTTCGTTTTGGAGAAAATATAGGTCAGTAGGTTTTAATTAATGTTTATTAACTTTAATATGTTAGTTGTTTAGCTTAAAAATTATAACAGAAAGTAATCCTTTAAGGCTTATCTTAGAGGCCACTTAGAGCCAAACAGGCGTAGAGAACAGCACTCACCACACAATTGAGGACAAATCTCCTCCACCGTAGAGTACATCAAGAAAATGGAGCTTTACTATCATAGGGTTCTAGACAAACTAGACTTCTACTATGCAACTTGGAATATCTGGATAGAAAAGTTTCCAGATTAAAACCCAAACACGGTACAAAGGTCTTGAGTGTTATTAAACCCTTTTCTTTTTTTCCTTCTCTCTCCCCCTTCCCCTCTATCCCACTTCATTTCACCCCTTTTTCCCTTCTCTCTACCCCTTCCCCTCTATCCCACTTCCTCCTACCCTACCCTGCCGGCAAACTGTAGCTCATTTATTAAAGCGAGAATCTCAAAACATATAGTATACACACATAATACACACATAATATAGCTACTCATTGAAATCCATGTATATAAAACAAGAGGTCCTTCTTTCACTCACTGGAAACATACATCTTAGGTGCTTACTTTGACTTATAACAAATGCAATACCCACGGTACACTACTGAGGTCCATTCTTTTTCTTACATATCTCCCGCTCCAAATGTAAACTTGCGATTAGAGATTTCTTCTACATAGACATACCTCATTGTATTTACTCACTGTGCATCAAACGCTATTACCTGTATGTTGTTTCTGATTGTTATAATCTTTGTTACCGAAAAAAAAATGCTCTATCATCTTATCTCCAACATATATATTATTGGAGCTCTTCGTTCAAAATAATAGCTGCCAATCCTTCAATAATAACTTTTTGACTGGTTAATTCTTGTCCTTGGTAGAAGAGAACATTGTGTGTGTAGGTGTGTTAAAGTGTGCGCAAGAGGCACCAAGCTGCTACAACCCTAAAGTCCCTCAAGTTAGGGAAAAAAGATATGCAAAAGAATGAAAAAACAGGAGAAGCGCTAGTCAAAGCTAAAGGTGCTGCAATGAAAACAAAGTAAAATGAATGACTTGCTATGCAAACGAAATGAGATAAAAAATGACTTGCTTTGCCAATATAATTTAATCAAACAGTCATAGAGGTACAAATCCTGCAAAAATAAAATGCATAAATGTAGAGGTGTTAAAAATCGGACGTCTTCGATATATAAAAGAACAAATTAAAACAAACGACTACTGTTGCCAATATAGACCTTGTCTCGGTATTATGTAGAGGAAGTCGACATAATAACTAAAGTCCTCAGAAGACATAAAAAAAGAGATCGAAGCCGGGTAAAAGTAAACCCGTTTTACCTTCAGGCGTACCGTCCGTGTATTAAGAATCACCTCCGTGAGGCGTATGTATATCCCGTGACGTCACTGATCGAGAGGCGTCGTCTCTGTAGGGAAATCCTATTGGTCAGGATAACTTGACAGATGAACTATAGCGGCCGCTATATTGTAGAAGTTAAACCCTGCTCTTAGTGCAGGATCGCATGCAGGGTCATAGTATATCCAGATCTCTCTTATAGACCTTGTAGTAAACGGACTTTGATGTGCAACTTAAAACCGTCTTCACTTAGGCGCGTGGCCCTTCACAATGCGGTCCTCGTGCTCTCCGTGGGTAGCTGAAAAACTTGTCACTTCAACAAAATATTAAAGTCCTTATAGACAATATATGAAGTGTAAGGTAGCTGTAACTCTCATCAACGCGTCTCTCCCTCTTACAGGGCTTTCTCAAGATGAATTAGCTCCAGTTACAGCCTCCTTTTAAACAGTCCAGACTCATACCTATTGGTCAGGTTAGATTACTTTATCTGACAGGTGTGCTCATTACAATTGATCTATTGGCAACAGCACTGACAAAAGACTTTTTCTAAAAGTAAGTTAAAAATATATCTACATATGCCTAAATGCTCATACATTTGCATATTTGCAACAATAAAATAAAAAATATAACTCCATTTAAATAAAAATATGCTTTCCAAGAACAATATCAATGTTACTGAAAAAAGGGGGTTTAAGAGAACGACAATACATCCTCACTAAAGTGTTGTCAATATTATGACTTGGTGCTAGAAATAAATATTTACTATTGTGCATAGAGAAAATAGTGAAAAAAATACTTATATATGCTGCAGAACAATATATAAAAAGAAAATATATAACTGCAGTTATCTGCCGATATTTAAAATAATATACAAGTGCTTACAATTAAAAAATTGATCATATCTAATTTTAAAATAGTGAACATTATTATGGAATTTTTAAGATGTCACAGAAGTCCTGTGATGAATTCAAACTTATAAAAGTGTGTACATATATATACCCCATATTACAGAGGCATCAATCTCTCCAATATATCATGTGGCTATTATTTAGACATTTAATTTAAAAGGTGAAAGAAATAGGGAAAGTAAAAGTTGTAGTGAAAATAAATATTATATAAAAGAGTTTAGAGTTGTACTTAGGATAAGAAATTAATCTAAAACGAAGGGTGAAATGTCGAGTTCAGAATTCAGACCAGCTGGATATAAAGTATCATACTTGTATATATATTCTGCTTCTTTTATACATAGTAACTTGTCTATGTTGCCTCCTCTCCAGTGGCACTTAATATGCTGTATTCCCCAGAAGGTTAAATCCTTTGTTTGCCCTTTATGCACTTCTTTAAAATGCTTGTAAAGTCTGGTGTCTTCTCTTTCTTTCTCTATACATAAAAGGTGCTCCCTGATCCTATCCTTTAGCATCCTTTTCGTTTCCCCAAAATATATCAAATTGCACGTGCATTGGAGTACATATATGACCCCTTTTGTCGTGCATCTAATGAGTTCTTTTATTTGGAAAAGATCTCCTGTAGATGGAATTTTTAGAGAATTTTTCTTACAGCTATGCTGACACGCCTTGCACGTGTAGCAGGGGAAAAAACCTGCCACTTTCTTTCCTGCAATATCTAATTGGGTATTTAGACTTATCTTATTCTCTTGAAAGGTACTGGGTACTAGTATCTGTTTTAAGTTTCTTGATTTTCTGAAAACTTATCTTGGTCTATCAGTCAAATTCTTCCCTATAACAGGGTCTGCTTGTAGAATATGCCAGTGTTTATTAAGAATTTTTCTTACAGTACCGTGATCATTACTATAATCAGTAATGAATGGTGTATCGATAGTATCTTTTTCATTTGTAGTGTTTTTTTGTTTATAAGTAAGAAGTGTTTTCCTATTTGATGATCTGGCTCTACTAGTGGCATTATTGACTAACTCCTCATCATAGCCCCTATCCTTAAATTTCTCCATAAGTGTCCCTATTTGTTCCTCAAAATCCATTAGTCTAGAGCAGTTCTTTCATATCCTTAAGGCCTGACCTACAGGGATGTTCTCTTTCCATTGTTGAAGGTGACAGCTGTCTGAATGTATAAAGCTGTTAGAGTCTACATCCTTAAAATGTGTTTTTGTCTCAATAATGTTATTTATCACCATAATTTCCAAGTCAAGGAAAGTGACTTTTTCTTGACTATAGTTAAATGTGAATTTAAGGCCTTTATCGTTGGTGTTCATATTCGTTAGCATGTTATTTAACTCCATTTCAGAACCTCTCCAGATCATCAGCATATCGTCTATATATCTGCTATAGAGCACGAGGTTTGCACCAAAGCCACTTTCCCTGAAGAAATTTTCTTCCCAGTGGCCTACAAATAAATTGGCATAACTTGGTGCAAACCTCGTGCCCATAGCAGTCCCTTCGATTTGAAGATAGAAATTTCTGTCAAACGAAAAATAGTTATTGTTTAATATGAAAGCTATACTTTTCAACAAAGAGGTATTTTGTTCTAATTTGATGTCAGGGTCTGCAACTAGATACTTTTTTACAGCCAATGGGCCTTTATGGTGGTCAATCACCGTATATAATGAGGTGATGTCACAAGTTACTAAAAACCAATCTTTCTCCCATTTAATTGTATCAAGGATGTTTAAAACCTGGGTTGAATCTCTTAAGTAAGAGTTCAGTTGCCTGACATATTTTTGCAAAAATACATCCACATACTGTGAAAGATTGGATGATAAGGATCCCACTCCGGAGATAATTGGCCTTCCAGGGGGGTTATTTAGGTCCATGTGGATCTTTGGAAGGAAATAGAAAACCGGGACCCTAGGGAATTTAGGGTCCAGGAAATCCACCTCCTTATTATTCAGAATTCCCAAATTTTTTCCTTCTATAATAATTTTTTTCAGATTAGCTGCAAATTTGTTCGTAGGATTAAGATCTAATTTTTTATAGGTTTTTTTATCATTAAGTAGTCTTAGGGCTTCAGATTTGTAATATTTGGTGTCCATGACTACAATCCCGCCACCCTTGTCGGCGGGCTTTATGGTCACATCACCATTCTTCTTTAAACTATCCAAAATTAATAGGTCTTGTTTACTCATGTTAGATTTCATATATTGTGAAGGTTTACTTTTTTTGAGATCCCTAAGTACCATTAACTCAAATGTTTCCAAATTACTCCCTTTGCAAAAAGTGGGGTTAAATGTAGATTTATTCTTTAAATTTGTATGGATAAATTTTTCTTGTCTCACTTCAATTTCTTTAGTCCTATCTAATGGATCTTTTAGGAAATAGCGTTTGAGCGTTAGATTTCTTATGAATTTTTTTACATGTACAAGTGTGTTAAACTTGTTCATTTTAGAACTAGGTGCAAATGAGAGTCCATGACTCAAAATTCTCGTTTCATCTTCTTTTAGCTGGATACTGCTAATATTAAACACCCCATTTGTATCTACTTTATTCTCTTTGCCTCTTTTACTCGTTCCCCTCCCTCTTGTTCCTCTAGGGGTCTTTTTCTGTTTACCCAGACATTTTCCAGATTTTCTTTTTGCAGATTTCTGTATGTGCCCTAAAAAATGAGTTTTATTTTCTCTAATTTTAGGGGTCTCAGGATGCTGATATGTCTGTCTATAATTACTCCTCACAGGTGTTTGCCATCTATCATTATTTTCCCAATGTCTATTCACATTATACATTGTTTTCTTTCTATCATGATTATTTTCCCAATCTCTATTTGTGTTATACATTGTTTTCCTTTTATCATGATAGTAGTTCTCGTCTCTAGAGTTATTTGTTCGATAATCCATATGTCTATATGTATTATTATAATAATAACAATTATTTTGTCTATTGTATGTGTCTGGCCTCCATGAGTGGTTTGTGTTCCTATCCCTATAGTCACGGTCTCTCTGATTGGGGTAATTCCTTTTTTCTTTCTTTTTCTAACTGACTGTTGTCCAATTGTTTTGAGATGTAGTTAAATCCATCTCTTCATTTTTATTTGGTTCTGTCTGCGGTTTAATTGTATCTCTGTCTAATTTCTTCCATTTTGTTTTCAAAAGATCTTTGCTTAGACTATTTATTCTTTCAATCATTACTTTTTGTTTTTCTATGTATTCTTTAGTTTTTTCTTCCTTGAGTTTATCTTTTATTTCCAAAATTTATTTTTCTAAATCTAGGAGGGTATCCTTTCTAGATCTCTTAAGGATATCTATTAAATCCAAAGAGGCTTTATTAAGGACGCCCTCCCATTCCGATTGGAATGTTTCTTTTAATGGAAATGCACATTCTTTATTTAGTACTAGCCCTTTCGGTACTAAAACTTTAAGTGTGTATTTATTTAAAAACAAAATTTCAGTTTTTTGTTTCAATTCCCTAGTGAGCAATTTTTCTAATTTACTCATTATATCATCTAGATTTTCAAAATCTGCGTATATAGCAGTATCCTCTTCCTTATATCCAGACATGGTTTTATAGAAGCTTTCTCTAAATTCAAAGATATCTTCCATATTAAAGATAAAAAATAATAATAATAAATAAAAAGAACTCTGCTGCAACACTAACAAGGGACTATGATACAGGTGTGTGTAGGTGTGTTAAAGTGTGTGCAAGAGGCACCAAGCTGCTCCAACCCTAAAGTCCCTCAAGTTTGGGAAAAAAGATATGCAAAAGAATGAAAAAACAGGAGAAGCGCTAGTCAAAGCTAAAGGTGCTGCAATGAAAACAAAGTAAAATGAATGACTTGCTATGCAAACGAAATGAGATAAAAAATGACTTGCTTTGCAAATATAATTTAATCAAACAGTCATAGAGGTACAAATCCTGCAAAAATAAAATGCATAAATGTAGAGGTGTTAAAAATCGGACGTCTCCGATATATAAAAGCGCAAATTAAAACAAACGACTACTGTTGCCAATATAGACCTTGTCTCGGTATTATGTAGAGGAAGTCGACATAATAACTAAAGTCCTCAGAAGAGATAAAAAAAAGAGAGTGAAGCCGGGTAAAAGTAAACCCGTTTTACCTTCAGGCGTACCGTCCGTGTATTAAGAATCACCTCCATGAGGCGTATGTATATCCCGTGACGTCACTGATCGAGAGGCGTCGTCTCTGTAGGGAAATCCTATTGGTCAGGATAACTTAACAGATGAACTATAGCGGCCGCTATATTGTAGAAGTTAAACCCCGCTCTTAGTGCAGGATCGCACGCAGGGTCATAGTATATCCAGATCTCTCTTATTGTCAGGACATTTATCTGAATTAACATTATGGTCCAGCAATCACTGTGCCTTTAAGAATTCTCCCTGTGACTCCAACTCCACCCTATTTATAGCTGATCTAGGCCCTACCTACTTTGCTTAGTATTGAAGCATTGCTGCCTTTGGTATCCAAGCCTCCTAATCTGTTTTGAACGCTGTTCATTTCAGTTACCCTAAATTGTCGCTTACCGGACCGGAGTTCCATCTCTAAACTCCCTAATAACTTTTGTCTCCATTCTCCTCTCCTCTCAGAAGCTGCTGCACGTCTCACGGGGAATACGTTACACTTACTCACTAAGTGCCGTCTTCAGTCTCATCGCGGTGACGTCATCCGCCTGCTGCATACTGCTCTGCAACTGAGCGCTCTCACAAACCGGAGCTCCCTTCTAACAAGCCGAATGTAAGTGCTAATCCTTCTATTCTAAATTGCATTACATTCCGGTATATATACTTAAGCTGTTACCTTTCAATTCCCCTTCTTCTGCGTGCGTTCACATATACAATACCAGATACCAATCCTATTCCCTGAACCAAGTAAGGGTTTCCTAATGGCAGTTTGTTAACTTGCTGGTATCTAATACACATAGGCATACTTTACTACTTAATAACTTTACTCTGGGCCATTTCACCCTGCCTTGTTCTATAACAAACATTTGTTAAGTTTGCATATTCTGCTTCTATGGATTTCCCGGCATTATTCCTCCCTCCTGCAAATATTTTAGTGCTTACACAGAGCACAGGTGGCAGGCATAGGGAGAAATAGCCAACAAATCCTACAACATTAATTACAGCATTCTGCTGTATTCAGTATCTTTTTGCTACACTCAATACTTTTATACTTTCATGTTGAACTCAGCTAATTGTGGTCCTATTCCTCACTGGTACACTTCTGTAATTTTAGATTCCAGTATAAGGACTGTGACAGAATACTAAGCCATACATAACCATGGACCCAGCAGAGATCAACGCTAATATGCAAACTCTGAAGCAAAGGGTTGATTTGCTTACAGATGGCCTTAACACCTTAAAATTAGAGAATGACACGCTCAAAGCCTATATTAGGGATGTAGTGGATAAAAGAGTACCCATTATAGAACCCCAGGTTAGTGCTCCTGAAAAGTTTTATGGAGACAGATCTCTCTATAGAGAGTTTAAAAATGCTTGTCTATTGATGTTTGCACTTAAACCACATACATACCCTAATGATAGGGTCAGAGTTCTCACCACTATTTCCTATTTAAGGGGTGAACCCCGTAATTGGGCTAACTCATTTTTTGAGAATAACGAAGATGTTTTGAATTCTTTAGAAAAATCTTTTGCAGCTATGGGTCAGCTATATGAGGACCCATATAAACAGCTTACAGCTGAAAATGCAATGCGTAGTCTCAAACAAAGGAAAAGTCCACTCATGATCCATATCAAAAAAGACCAGTATCTATATCCCATAGCTCAGCAACATCAAAAACTACTACAGAACCTATGGATATCGGTTTTGTAAAGGGCCCTTTAACCCCTCAGGAAAAGCTAAGAAGACGATCTAACAACCTCTGTCTTTATTGTGCTTCAGAAGACCACACAGTCAGAGATTGTCCATCCCTTCTCAGACAAAACAAGGGTAAGAACTTGCAACCTTCTTATTGCTGTACTACTCAAGATACCAATGCTTTATACCTAAAATTACCCCTTCTCTTGCAGTGGGATCAACACCGTCTCCCCGAATCCGCGATAATTGACTCCGGTGCCACAGCTTCTTACATTGACAAAGAATTCGTTGATGTTAATAAAATTCCCTTGATGCAAAAAAGGTCTCCTGTCTGTTTGAGAGGTATAGATGGCAAAACTATAACTACAGGGCCAGTAAAATACCATACAATCCCTTTACTGGTAACAACACATGATTATCATAGAGAATACATTTCTTTTGACGTAATCTCTTCACCTCTTTCTTCTGTTATCCTTGGTGTTTATTGGTTACACACTCACAATCCACACATTGACTGGAATACTTCTACACTTCAGTTTCACTCTGATTATTGTGAAAAAACCTGTTTCCCACCTGCTATTTTACACACCTCAGTAGCTCCCATTGACCTCACCATACCCGAAGTTTATAAAGACTTTGCAGATGTTTTTAGTAAAAAGGAGGCTCAAAGTCTACCTCCACACAGGAAGTACGATTGCCCCATTGAAATATACCCAGGTTCAGAGATCCCCTGTGGGCACATATTTCCCCTTTCCAATCCAGAACTCGCACACTTAAAAACTTATCTTGACGAAAACCTCAAGAAGGGTTTCATCCGACCCTCAACTTCCCCTGCAGCAGCAGGTATATTCTTCGTTAAAAATAAAGATGGCTCCCTCAGACCTATAGTTGATTATCGACAACTAAATAAAATCACGGTCAAGAATAGTTATCCTCTACCTCTAATCCCCGAGCTTATAGAGAGATTAGAGGGAGCTAAATATTTCACAAAACTTGATCTCAGAGGTGCTTACAACCTTGTCCGAATTAGAGCTGGAGACGAATGGCTGACGGCGTTTCGGACACGCTACGGTTTGTTCGAGTACGTCGTCATGCCATTCGGGTTATGTAACGCCCCTGCTACCTTCCAGCATCTAATCAATGATTTATTCAGAGACATCCTAGATATATTTATCGTTGTGTATCTGGATGACATTCTGATTTACTCCAAAACCTTAGAACAACATGTCTCCCATGTTAGGCAAGTTCTTTCTAGACTCAGAACAAATTTCTTGTATGCAAAAGCTGAGAAATGCATATTCAATTCCCAGACAATATCATTTCTGGGGTATGAGATATCTCCCCTAGGTATAAGGATGGAGAATAACAAAATAAAGGCTGTCCTAGATTGGCCTACACCTAGAACTCGACGTCAGGTACAGTCCTTCATGGGATTTGCTAATTTTTACAGAAAATTTATAAAAAACTTCTCTAAATTAGCAATTCCCCTTACCAGACTGACAAAAGCCAATATACCTTTTAAATGGACAGATGAGTCACAAAAAGCCTTTGATCTGTTCAAACAGAAATTTACAAGTGCTCCCATCCTGCATTTCCCAGACCCAAAACTTCAATATGTCTTAGAAGTCGACGCTTCCAACTATGCAGTTGGAGCGGTATTGTCCCAGAGACAGGATATTAAGCAACCTTTACATCCAGTTGCTTTTTTTTCAAGAACCCTCAATACGGCGCAACAAAACTATCCCATCGGAGATAAGGAGCTTCTAGCTATAAAACTCTCACTGGAACACTGGCGTCATCTTCTAGAAGGCACTACCATCCCAACATTAATATATACCGATCACCGGAATCTTCAGTATTTGAAATCCACAAGAACTCTTTCTGCAAGACAGGTCAGATGGAACTTATTCTTTTCTCGATTTAATTTTCTGATAACCTACCGACCGTCTGCAAAAAACCATAAAGCTGATGCCCTCTCACGCCTACCATTGGACACTCCGTCCCACCTGCATCATCAATCCTTGCTTCCATCACAAAACTTCATCTGTTTCACATATGATTCCATACCTATTGTTCGCCATGAACAACAAAAGGACCAAACTAAACCCCTACAACTGTTACAGCTCCATTCTGATGGTTGTTATTATCATAACAGTAGGTTATACATTCCCCCAACTCTCCGAACATCCTTACTACATTCAGTCCATGATTCTTTGCTTGCTGGTCACCCTGGCATCGCCAAGACGCAAGAGTTAGCAAAAAGGAATTATTGGTGGTCTAACATGACTAAAGATATCGTAGAACATGTATCATCATGTGCCATTTGTACTACTTCAAAAAGGAAGAAACAACCTCCATACGGCCTCTTACTTCCGTTACCTACTCCAAAGAGACCCTGGTCAGAAATAGCTCTAGATTTCGTAGTGGATTTGCCTTTATCCTCAAAATGCAATACTATCTTGGTCGTTGTAGATCTGTTTTCAAAGATGTGTCACTTCATCCCTTTTAGGAAATTACCTACCTCTCTAGAGACCGTTCACTTACTGATCTCACATATAGTTAAACTTCACGGTCTACCCAAAACCATCCTCAGTGACAGAGGCACCCAATTTTCCAGTAGACTCTGGAATGAATTCTGTAAATTATTTAACATTGATAGAAGGTTGACCTCTGCATATCATCCACAGTCCAACGGACAAACCGAACGCTGTAATCAGTGGCTTGAACAATTCTTAAGATCTTTCTGTTCCTCTCAACAGCATCTCTGGGCGGACCATCTACCATATGCAGAATTCTGTTACAACAATACCTTACATTCTACAACTAACCAAACTCCGTTCTTTTCCAACTATGGTTTTCATCCTAATTTTCAGCTACTTCCTACCCAGGATTCCTTATCACCTACCATCTCAGAATTTTCGGATACAATCTCTTCCAACTTCAGAATTATTGAATCCTCTATTGAAAATGCAAAGAAGACGTATAAAAGGTATTACGATAGACACAGAACCCCTCCTCCGAAATATGTTGAAGGCGATTTAGTGTGGCTCTCCACAAAAAATCTCAGGATGAACACTCCCTCGAAGAAACTCTCTCCCCTATACATTGGACCGTACCCGGTTGAACATGTGATTAACGAAAACGCTCTTCGTCTCAAATTGCCTGACACCCTGAAAGTTCACCCAACGTTCCACGTATCTCTACTGAAGCCTTATCGAGCACTTAGAGATTCTTCATCTCATCTTTATCACCCCCCTGTCACTGTTGATCCCCAGTTGGAATATGAGGTTCGAGAGATTCTTGATTCTCGTATTTTTCGTGGAGCTTTACAATACCTTGTCAGCTGGAAGGGCTACTCGTCAGATGATGACTCCTGGGAACCGGCTACTAACATTTCTGCCCCTAGGCTTGTAACTCGGTTCCACCAGAGAAATCCGGATTCTCCTGGTCCCTGATCACCGGGGGTGCTCCTTGAAGGGGGGATCCTGTCAGGACATTTATCTGAATTAACATTATGGTCCAGCAATCACTGTGCCTTTAAGAATTCTCCCTGTGACTCCAACTCCACCCTATTTATAGCTGATCTAGGCCCTACCTACTTTGCTTAGTATTGAAGCATTGCTGCCTTTGGTATCCAAGCCTCCTAATCTGTTTTGAACGCTGTTCATTTCAGTTACCCTAAATTGTCGCTTACCGGACCGGAGTTCCATCTCTAAACTCCCTAATAACTTTTGTCTCCATTCTCCTCTCCTCTCAGAAGCTGCTGCACGTCTCACGGGGAATACGTTACACTTACTCACTAAGTGCCGTCTTCAGTCTCATCGCGGTGACGTCATCCGCCTGCTGCATACTGCTCTGCAACTGAGCGCTCTCACAAACCGGAGCTCCCTTCTAACAAGCCGAATGTAAGTGCTAATCCTTCTATTCTAAATTGCATTACATTCCGGTATATATACTTAAGCTGTTACCTTTCAATTCCCCTTCTTCTGCGTGCGTTCACATATACAATACCAGATACCAATCCTATTCCCTGAACCAAGTAAGGGTTTCCTAATGGCAGTTTGTTAACTTGCTGGTATCTAATACACATAGGCATACTTTACTACTTAATAACTTTACTCTGGGCCATTTCACCCTGCCTTGTTCTATAACAAACATTTGTTAAGTTTGCATATTCTGCTTCTATGGATTTCCCGGCATTATTCCTCCCTCCTGCAAATATTTTAGTGCTTACACAGAGCACAGGTGGCAGGCATAGGGAGAAATAGCCAACAAATCCTACAACATTAATTACAGCCT
The DNA here is from genome assembly GCF_027579735.1 of Bombina bombina. Classification (NCBI taxonomy): domain Eukaryota; kingdom Metazoa; phylum Chordata; class Amphibia; order Anura; family Bombinatoridae; genus Bombina; species Bombina bombina. The sequence goes on along the minus strand of NC_069502.1, from coordinate 468,149,521 downwards.
GGTGATATAAGAATACAGCTGCTTTCCATAGTAGCATTCTGCTGTATTCAGTATCTTTTTGCTACACTCAATACTTTTATACTTTCATGTTGAACTCAGCTAATTGTGGTCCTATTCCTCACTGGTACACTTCTGTAATTTTAGATTCCAGTATAAGGACTGTGACACTTATAGACCTTGTAGTAAACGGACTTTGATGTGCAACTTGAAACTGTCTTCACTTAGGCGCGTGGCCCTTCACAATGCGGTCCTCGTGCTCTCCGTGGGTAGCTGAAAAACTTGTCACTTCAACAAAGTATTAAAGTCCTTATAGACAATATATGAAGTGTAAGGTAGCTGTAACTCTCATCAACGCGTTTCTCCCTCTTACAGCCTCCTTTTAAACAGTCCAGACTCATACCTATTGGTCAGGTTAGATTACTTTATCTGACAGGTGTGCTCATTACAATTGATCTATTGGCAACAGTACTGGCAACTTAGAAAAAAACAAAAAGACAAAAGACTTTTTCTAAAAGTAAGTTAAAAATATATCTACATATGCCTAAATGCTCATACATTTGCATATTTGCAACAATAAAATAAAAAATATAACTCCATTTAAATAAAAATATGCTTTCCAAGAACAATATCAATGTTACTGAAAAAAGGGGGTTTAAGAGAACGACAATACATCCTCACTAAAGTGTTGTCAATATTATGACTTGGTGCTAGAAATAAATATTTACTATTGTGCATAGAGAAAATAGTGAAAAAAATACTTATATATGCTGCAGAACAATATATAAAAAGAGAATATATAACTGCAGTTATCTGCCGATATATAAAATAATATACAAGTGCTTACAATAAAACAAGTGATCATATCTAATTTTAAAATAGTGAACATTATTATGGAATTTTTAAGATGTCACAGAAGTCCTGTGATGAATTCAAACTTATAAAAGTGTGTACATATATATACCCCATATTACAGAGGCATCAATCTCTCCAATATATCATGTGGCTATTATTTAGACATTTAACTTAAAAGGTGAAAGAAATAGTGAAAGTAAAAGTTGTAGTGAAAATAAATATTATATAAAAGAGTTTAGAGTCGTACTTAGGATAAGAAATTAATCTAAAACGAAGGGTGAAATGTCGAGTTCAGAATTCAGACCAGCTGGATGTAAAGTATCATACTTGAATATATATTCTGCTTCTTTTATACATAGTAACTTGTCTATGTTGAAAGAAAACAATGTATAATGTGAATAGACATTGGGAAAATAATGATAGATGGCAAACACCTGTGAGGAGTAATTATAGACAGACATATCAGCATCCTGAGACCCCTAAAATTAGAGAAAATAAAACTCATTTTTTAGGGCACAGCCCTCTAAGGGAGGGCACATCCAGAAATCTGCAAAAAGAAAATCTGGAAAATGTCTGGGTAAACAGAAAAAGACCCCTAGAGGAACAAGAGGGAGGGGAACGAGTAAAAGAGGCAAAGAGAATAAAGTAGATACAAATGGGGTGTTTAATATTAGCAGTATCCAGCTAAAAGAAGATGAAACGAGAATTTTGAGTCATGGACTCTCATTTGCACCTAGTTCTAAAATGAACAAGTTTAACACACATGTACATGTAAAAAAATTCATAAGAAATCTAACGCTCAAACGCTATTTCCTAAAAGATCCATTAGATAGGACTAAAGAAATTGAAGTGAGACAAGAAAAATTTATCCATACAAATTTAAAGAATAAATCTACATTTAACCCCACTTTTTGCAAAGGGAGTAATTTGGAAACATTTGAGTTAATGGTACTTAGGGATCTCAAAAAAAGTAAACCTTCACAATATATGAAATCTAACATGAGTAAACAAGACCTATTAATTTTGGATAGTTTAAAGAAGAATGGTTACGTGACCATAAAGCCCTCCGACAAGGGCGGCGGGATTGTAGTCATGGACACCAAATATTACAAATCTGAAGCCCTAAGACTACTTAATGATAAAAAAAACCTATAAAAAATTAGATCTTAATCCTACGAACAAATTTGCAGCTAATCTGAAAAAAATTATTATAGAAGGAAAAAATTTGGGAATTCTGAATAATAAGGAGGTGGATTTCCTGGACCCTAAATTCCCTAGGGTCCCGGTTTTCTATTTCCTTCCAAAGATCCACAAGGACCTAAATAACCCCCCTGGAAGGCCAATTATCTCCGGAGTGGGATCCTTATCATCCAATCTTTCACAGTATGTGGATGTATTTTTGCAAAAATATGTCAGGCAATTGAACTCTTACTTAAGAGATTCAACCCAGGTTTTAAACATCCTTGATACAATTAAATGGGAGAAAGATTGGTTTTTAGTAACTTGTGACATCACCTCATTATATACGGTGATTGACCACCATAAAGGTCTATTGGCTGTAAAAAAGTATCTAGATGCAGAGCCTGACATCAAATTAGAACAAAATACCTTTTTGTTAAAAAGTATAGCTTTCATATTAAACAATAACTATTTTTCGTTTGACAGAAATTTCTATCTTCAAATCGAAGGGACTGCTATGGGCACGAGGTTTGCACCAAGTTATGCCAATTTATTTGTAGGCCACTGGGAAGAAAATTTCTTCAGGGAAAGTGGCTTTGGTGCAAACCTTGTGCTCTATAGCAGATATATAGACGATATGCTGATGATCTGGAGAGGTTCTGAAATGGAGTTAAATAACATGCTAACGAATATGAGCACCAACGATAAAGGCCTTAAATTCACATTTAACTATAGTCAAGAAAAAGTCACTTTCCTTGACAGCTGTCACCTTCAACAATGGAAAGAGAACATCCCTGTAGGTCAGGCCTTAAGGATAAGAAAGAACTGCTCTAGACTAATGGATTCTGAGGAACAAATAGGGACACTTATGGAGAAATTTAAGGATAGGGGCTATGATGAGGAGTTAGTCAATAATGCCACTAGTAGAGCCAGATCATCAAATAGGAAAACACTTCTTACTTATAAACAAAAAAAACACTACAAATGAAAAAGATACTATCGATACACCATTCATTACTGATTATAGTAATGATCACGGTACTGTAAGAAAAATTCTTAATAAACACTGGCATATTCTACAAGCAGACCCTGTTATAGGGAAGAATTTGACTGATAGACCAAGATTAGTTTTCAGAAAATCAAGAAACTTAAAACAGATACTAGTACCCAGTACCTTTCAAGAGAATAAGATAAGTCTAAATACCCAATTAGATATTGCAGGAAAGAAAGTGACAGGTTTTTTCCCCTGCTACACGTGCAAGGCGTGTCAGCATAGCTGTAAGAAAAATTCTCTAAAAATTCCATCTACAGGAGATCTGTTCCAAATAAAAGAACTCATTAGATGCACGACAAAAGGGGTCATATATGTACTCCAATGCATGTGCAATTTGATATATTTTGGGGAAACTAAAGGGATGCTAAAGGATAGGATCAGGGAGCACCTTTTATGTATAGAGAAAGAAAGAGAAGACACCAGACTTTACAAGCATTTTAAAGAAGTGCATAAAGGGCAAACAAAGGATTTAACCTTCTGGGGAATACAGCATATTAAGTGCCACTGGAGAGGAGGCAACATAGACAAGTTACTATGTATAAAAGAAGCAGAATATATATACAAGTATGATACTTTATATCCAGCTGGTCTGAATTCTGAACTCGACATTTCACCCTTCGTTTTAGATTTATTTCTTATCCTAAGTACGACTCTAAACTCTTTTATATAATATTTATTTTCACTACAACTTTTACTTTCCCTATTTCTTTCACCTTTTAAGTTAAATGTCTAAATACACTGTGTGCAGAATTATTAGGCAAATGAGTATTTTGACCACATCATCCTCTTTATGCATGTTGTCTTACTCCAAGCTGTATAGGCTCAAAAGCCTACTACCAATTAAGCATATTAGTTGATGTGCATCTCTTTAATGAGAAGGGGTGTGGTCTAATGACATCAACACCCTATATCAGGTGTGCATAATTATTAGGCAACTTCCTTTCCTTTGGCAAAATGGGTCAAAAGAAGGACTTGACAGGCTCAGAAAAGTCAAAAATAGTGAGATATCTTGCAGAGGGATGCAGCACTCTTAAAATTTCAAAGCTTCTGAAGCGTGATCATCGAACAATCAAGCGTTTCATTCAAAATAGTCAACAGGGTCGCAAGAAGCGTGTGGAAAAACCAAGGAGCAAAATAACTGCCCATGAACTGAGAAAAGTCAAGCGTGCAGCTGCCAAGATGCCACTTGCCACCAGTTTGGCCATATTTCAGAGCTGCAACATCACTGGAGTGCCCAAAAGCACAAGGTGTGCAATACTCAGAGACATGGCCAAGGTAAGAAAGGCTGAAAGACGACCACCACTGAACAAGACACACAAGCTGAAACATCAAGACTGGGCCAAGAAATATCTCAAGACTGATTTTTCTAAGGTTTTATGGACTGATGAAATGAGAGTGAGTCTTGATGGGCCAGATGGATGGGCCCGTGGCTGGATTGGTAAAGGGCAGAGAGCTCCAGTCCAACTCAGACGCCAGCAAGGTGGAGGTGGAGTACTGGTTTGGGCTGGTATCATCAAAGATGAGCTTGTGGGGCCTTTTCGGGTTGAGGATGGAGTCAAGCTCAACTCCCAGTCCTACTGCCAGTTTCTGGAAGACACCTTCTTCAAGCAGTGGTACAGGAAGAAGTCTGCATCCTTCAAGAAAAACATGATTTTCATGCAGGACAATGCTCCATCACACGCGTCCAAGTACTCCACAGCGTGGCTGGCAAGAAAGGGTATAAAAGTAGAAAATCTAATGACATGGCCTCCTTGTTCACCTGATCTGAACCCCATTGAGAACCTGTGGTCCATCATCAAATGTGAGATTTACAAGGAGGGAAAACAGTACACCTCTCTGAACAGTGTCTGGGAGGCTGTGGTTGCTGCTGCATGCAATGTTGATGGTGAACAGATCAAAACACTGACAGAATCCATGGATGGCAGGCTTTTGAGTGTCCTTGCAAAGAAAGGTGGCTATATTGGTCACTGATTTGTTTTTGTTTTGTTTTTGAATGTCAGAAATGTATATTTGTGAATGTTGAGATGTTATATTGGTTTCACTGGTAAAAATAAATAATTGAAATGGGTATATACCGTATTGTCCCGAGTATAGGCCGCACTTTTTTCCCCTAATGCAAGTCTTTAAACTAGGGGTGCGGCCTATACTCGGGATGTTGCACAAATACCGGTATACTGTCAGTAGAACAGGTTGGGGCTAGGCACCGGTAGTTAAGGTAAGGAGACTGAGTGAGTTAAGACAATGTTCCTGGTAACTACAGTTCGCCAGCAATATAAAGCCTCCTTGCATTTGTTGCAAGAGAAGAGTGGATCACAACTCACCCCAGTACAACGATCGTGGCTGAAAGTCTTACAGCTTGGCATTGAATACACCTTCAGAGGGCTTGTACTGCTGTAAACTCCTGGCTTTACATCCATATCTGCTTCTGACTTCTCTGTTACCTGCTAGCTGAGACGGAGTTGCCTGCCTAACTAAGGACACACCCCCAATAAGATTGCGGGATTGGTTCTTCATCCGAGAAACGTCACAGCTCCATCTGTTGATTGGACTGAGGTGAGTGGAGGCGTGGTCATACGCGGTCCAACCAGCGGATGGAGCTGTGATGTTTCTTGGATGAATAACCAATCCTGCGGTCTCATTGGGGGGCATGTCTTTAGTTAGGCAGGCAACTCCGTCTCAGCTAGCAGGTAACGGAGAAGTCAGAAGCAGACATGGATGTAAAGCCAGGAGTTTACAGTGGTACAAGTCCTGTGAAGATGTACCGTATTTGATTGCCAAGCTGTTTAAGAGTTTCAGCTAGCAGGTAACGGGGAAAGCAGTCACAAGATACAAATGCTACCTGCCGATTAAGCTATGTTTAAAAAAGCTATGGGGACTTGACTTTATTTGGGGACTATGAGGAATCCCCTCTACTGACTGGCGGCTCTCTCCCTTTGACGTCTCCCTGTTCAAAGGGAGAGAGCCTCCAGTCAGTAGAGGGGATTACTCGTAGTCCCCAAATAAGGTCAAGTCCCCATAGCTTTTTTAAACATAGCTTAGCTTTGAAAGAAAGCTGCAGTGTATTGCTAAACAAAGTGTTGTGGCACTCTTCGACAGCCAAGGGGCTCATGGGACACTGATGTGATTAATCTATTTCAGTTCACTTAAAGTGTATTAAAAAAGCATTTTACAGATTATAAAAATGTTGCTAATTTAAGGCATGAAAAATAAGATATGTGAATGAGACTGCTGAGATCACCCACATAAAATTAACACATCATTTTTTTTTTATCAAAAGGATTGACTGTTGTATCCTTTAGCAAGGGTTTTTTAACTTACCATTGAATAAAGAATCGTTTTTATCATCTACTTAAGGTAAAAAACAGTTAAAAATGTAATTTCTTTAAAATGGCACCAAACTTTAAGGGTGCGGCTTATAATCAGGAGCGGCCTATACTCGGGACAATACGGTATTTGTTTTTTGTTAAGTTGCCTAATAATTATGCACAGTAATAGTCACCTGCACACACAGATATCCCCCTAAAATAGCTATAACTAAAAACAAACTAAAAACTACTTCCAAAACTATTCAGCTTTGATATTAATGAGTTTTTTGGGTTCATTGAGAACATGGTTGTTGTTCAATAATAAAATTAATCCTCAAAAATACAACTTGCCTAATAATTCTGCACTCCCTGTAATAGCCACATGATATATTGGAGAGATTGATGCCTCTGTAATATGGGGTATATATATGCACACACTTTTATAAGTTTGACTTCATCACAGGACTTCTGTGACATCTTAAAAATTCCATAATAATGTTCACTATTTTAAAATTAGATATGATCACTTGTTTCATTGTAAGCACTTGTATATTATTTTATATATCGGCAGATAACTGCAGTTATATATTCTCTTTTTATATATTGTTCTGCAGCATATATAAGTATTTTTTTCACTATTTTCTCTATGCACAATAGTAAATATTTATTTCTAGCACCAAGTCATAATATTGACAACACTTTAGTGAGGATGTATTGTCGTTCTCTTAAACCCCCTTTTTTCAGTAACATTGATATTGTTCTTGGAAAGCATATTTTTATTTAAATGGAGTTATATTTTTTATTTTATTGTTGCAAATATGCAAATGTATGAGCATTTAGGCATATGTAGATATATTTTTAACTTACTTTTAGAAAAAGTATTTTGTCTTTTTGTTTTTTTCTAAGTTGCCAGTACTGTTGCTAATAGATCAATTGTAATGAGCACACCTGTCAGATAAAGTAATCTAACCTGACCAATAGGTATGAGTCTGGACTGTTTAAAAGGAGGCTGTAACTGGAGCTAATTCATCTTGAGAAAGCCCTGTAAGAGGGAGAGACGCGTTGATGAGAGTTACAGCTACCTTACACTTCATATATTGTCTATAAGGACTTTAATACTTTGTTGAAGTGACACGTTTTTCAGCTACCCACGGAGAGCACGAGGACCGCATTGTGAAGGGCCACGCGCCTAAGTGAAGACGGTTTCAAGTTGCACATCAAAGTCCGTTTACTACAAGGTCTATAAGAGAGATCTGGATATACTATGACCCTGCGTGCGATCCTGCACTAAGAGCGGGGTTTAACTTCTACAATATAGCGGCCGCTATAGTTCATCTGTCAAGTTATCCTGACCAATAGGATTTCCCTACAGAGACGACGCCTCTCGATCAGTGACGTCACGGGATATACATACGCCTCACGGAGGTGATTCTTAATACACGGACAGTACGCCTGAAGGTAAAACGGGTTTACTTTTACCCGGCTTCGATCTCTTTTTTATCTCTTCTGAGGACTTTAGTTATTATGTCGACTTCCTCTACATAATACAGAGACAAGGTCTATATTGGCAACAGTAGTCGTTTGTTTTAATTTGTGCTTTTATATATCGGAGACGTCCGATTTTTAACACCTCTACATTTATGCATTTTATTTTTGCAGGATTTGTACCTCTATGACTGTTTGATAAATTATATTTGCAAAGCAAGTCATTTTTTATCTCATTTCGTTTGCATAGCAAGTCATTCATTTTACTTTGTTTTCATTGCAGCACCTTTAGCTTTGACTAGCGCTTCTCCTGTTTTTTCATTCTTTTAGAAGAGAACATTGTCTGAAAATGGCAGAAAATCTTCTGTATATCTGAGCATCTGCAAGACTAGGATCTTAGACTTAAATAAAAGAGAGAAAGATGCATGTTTTTCAAATAAAAATTCTGATTTATGAGTAATCAAAGTTTTCAATTTGGAACCAAAGAGAATTTTTCAATTTAGAATAAAGGGAGCAAATATTAAACTTTGATCAAATATCATTTCACAAATATTAATTCAAAAAGCCTGTCTTGGCGCATCATGCTATAAGGATAATACAGTTTACCCAAAAAACTTCTTCCCTTTAATTTGTTCCCAATGATGAATTTTCCCTGCTGGAGTATAATTAAGGGCCAGATTATAATTAGAGTGCAAAATATTGCTTTCGCAAAAGCAATATTTGTGCTCCACTTTGTAATACCAGTGCAGGCAAATGTGCATATTACAAGTTAGGTGAAATGCGGACGCAACCTTGCATTCACATTGCACGGAAGAATTTCACTCACAAGAGCACGCCTCTATAGGCTCTAACGGGAGCCTCATTCTCATGCTGTGAGACATGGCTGAGAACGTAGATCAGCAAAGGGGGTTAGTCGCACAGTGATGGGCAGCAATTTTGAATATATATGTATATGAATATATACATAAATATTTGTGTTAATATGTGTATATAGACATATTAACACATAAATATATATGTATATAAGCAAATACATATATATTTACAGGGAACACAAAGTTCCCATAGACCACATTGTAAAGGCTAACCTTTATTTACTGCTATAAAGATGAAGCATTCACAACATGCACTTCAACCCTGCGGGCATAATAAATCTGTCAGCAGCAGAAAAAGGGCAGCTAATTGAATGTACTAGGATTGCTGGAGTTATATAACTGTCATGAAGGGGCACCAAGCCTTCTGCATTCCTCTAAGGTCTGTTGGGGACTATAAGTAATATAAAGAAGTGCATAAGTCATGTGTCTGGACTGGGCACTGTTGGAATATTTATGGCAAGAATCTGTTGGAATATTTATGGCAAGAAGATGGTGCAGGGTCAACAAGTTTTTTTTTTTTTTTTTACAAATAGCTGGCATTTAAACCAGTTCCTCTCCTCTATTTCTATCCCCTGAACCCCCTTAGCATGTAAACCTAAGAGTCCAGCTGTTTGTAGATCACCTTATTAAGAGCGGACTACAACAGTGTGACTCTCGGCAGGGCCCTCTATACGTTTGATCCCTATAAATGTTTTGTTGTACTCCGCCTTTGTTTATAGCGCTGCAGAATCTGTTGGCGCTCTACAAATAACCGATAATAATAATAATAAATTAAGCAAGTTCAGTGAGCACATTTTAGTCACTTGAACAAAACACTTATCCAAATAAGGGGAAATGGCCAATGAGACTTAAAAGGGACAGTCAAGTCAAAATTAAACTTTCATTATTCAGAGATGGCATGCAATTTTAAGCAACTTTCCATTTTACTTTTATCTTCAAATTTGCTATGTTCTCTTGGTATTCATAGTTGAAAGCTTAACATAGGTAGGCTCATAAACTGATCACTAAGCTGTTGAAACCACTTCTTATCTCAGTGCATTTTTTCATAGACAGTGCTAGTTCATGGGTGTCATATAGAAAACATTTGTGAGTTATTTATGAGTCAGCACTGATTGCCTAAAATGCAAGTCTGTCAAAAAAACTGAAATAGGGAAGCAGTAGATGCAAGGTAATCACAGAGGTAAAAGGTGTATTAATATAACCGTTTTGGTTATGCAGAACTGGGGAATGGGTAATAAAGGGATTATCTATCTTTTTAAATAATATTTTCAAGTAGACTGTCCCTTTAAATATGACAAAGAACTCCTAGTCCCATGTCATATACACTCTAGAAAAATGAGTAAGTGGTTGGTTCAAAGAAAGGCTCAGGCATGTCCTCAAGGCACATAAAGCTAAGAATGTCATCCCTGGCATAAAAAATGTTAAATGAATATGTAATTATCTTACAGAACTACATGTACAGTACACATGTATATTTATTTTCATAGGGAATAGTTTTCATATTGTAGAGGTCTCAAATCCTAAAATAGTTTGTTTGATTTTAGTTTTTAGTAGCTATATTATCCCCTTAATGACAGAGGTCATAGAAAAAACTTCCCTTAATGACAGTTGACGTACCTGGTACGTCCTCTGTTGTCTGAAGTGCTGGAAGCGATCATGATCGCTTCCAGCTGCTTACAAGGGATTGTAGTGATGCCTCAATATTGAGGCATCACTACAATCCCCCATTTTACATACCGATGCATAAAGGGCCACTCTGTGGCCCCATCTGCATCGGCTATGTATGTGTTCAAATTAGTTGGTGGGTGGGAGCTGCTCTAACCTTTCATTACATCCTCTTGTTAATCTGTTAGTGATCCTTCCTTATTAACATTTGCAGCCGGTGCGGTTGTTGCAGTCGGGGGGCGGGGGGTTGGTGCGCGCGCGTGCACGCAAAATTTACAGCCCGTTTAAAAAAAAAAAACGATCGATCTAGATGCAGTGGCATCTCGGTTCGTTAATAAGGGATCTGGGAGGGGGAGGGTTGAAGATTAATTAGGGGGGCCAGCTACACTACAGAAAACAAATATTTTATATTTAAAAAGTAAAAAAAAAACTTTTGGGGGGCAATTTGGGTACTGGCAGACAGCTGCCAGTACCCAAGATGGCGGCAAATAGACAGAGGGGGAGGGTTAGAAAGATGTATGGGGGGGATCAGGGAGGTTGTGGGGTAAGGGGGGATCTATCACTGCAGACTTTATGCCAAAAAATAAAAAAAAATTAAAAAAATTTTTTTATTTCAGTACTGGCAGACTTTCTGCCAGTACTTAAGATGGCGGTGACAATTGTGAGGTGGGGAGGGAAGAGAGCTGTTTGAGGGGGGTCAGGGGGTGGGAGGCTGATCTCTACACTAAAGCTAAAAATTAACCCCACAAGCTACCTAATTAACCCTTTAACTGCTGGGCATATTACAAGTGTGGTGCGCAGCAGTATTTAACGGCCTTATTATTACCAAAAAGCAACACCAAAGCCATATATGTCTGCTATTTCTGAACAAAGCGGATCCCAGAGAAGCATTTACAACCATTTGTGCCATAATTGCACAAGCTGTTTGTAAATAATTTCAGTGAGAAACCTAAAATTGTGAAAAATTTAAGATTTTTTTTTATTTGATCGTATTTGGCGGTGAAATGGTGGCATGAAATATACCAAAATGGGCCTATATCAATCATTTGGGTTGTCTACTACACTACACTAAAGCTAAAATTAAACCTAAAAGCTCCCTACAAGTTCCCTAATTAACCCCTTCACGGCTGGGCATAATACACGTGTGGTGTGCAGCGGCATTTAGCAGCCTTCTAATTACCAAAAAGCAACGCCAAATCCATATAGGTCTGCTATTTCTGAACAAAGGGGATCCCATAGAAGTATTTACAACCATTTATGCCATAATTGCACAAGTTTGTAAATAAATTCAGCGAGAAACCTAAAGTTAGTGAAAAAAATTGTGAAAAAGTCAACAATTTTTTTTATTTGATCGCATTTGGCGGTGAAATGGTGGCATGAAATATACCAAAATGGGTCTAGATCAATGCTTTGGGATGTCTTCTAAATATAAATACATACATGTCAAGGGATATTCAGGGATTCCTGAAAGATATTAGTGTTCCAATGTAACTAGCGCTAATTTTGAAAAAAAGTGGTTTGGAAATAGCAAAGTGCTACTTGTATTTATGGCCCTATAACTTGCAAAAAAAGCAAAGAACGTGTAAACATTGGGTATTTCTAAACTTGGGACAAAATTTAGAAACTATTTAGAATGGGTGTATTTTGGTGGTTGTAGATGTGTAACAGATTTTGGGGGTAAAAGTTAGAAAAAGTGTGATTTTTTTCAATTTTTTCCTCATATTTTATATTTTTTTATAGTAAATTATAAGATATGATGAAAATAATGGTATCTTTAGAAAGTCCATTTAATGGCGAGAAAAACGGTATATAATGGGGCCTAGTTATCAAGCCGTCAACCTCAAATACGCTGGAATTCCGCAGCGTATTTGTGGCGAGGCTGATTCGCCTTAGTTATCAAAGGCTCGAGACCGGCAAAAGTAGAATTTTGTGACGTAAACTTCGATCCGCCGGACTCAGTCCGACACAGATCGATTCTTACGTCACTCCAGATGTTCCGCACACAAGTGCGGCACATTCTCACTACTTTTGCTAGTTATCAAAAAACTAGCAGGTACGCTCTGCACTTTTACGGCCCAGCGTACCTGGTTTTCAAAGCACCAGCCTGGAGGCGGCGGATCCCATAGGAATCAATGGGAGTCTGACCATAGCGAAAGTACAAGTTCGCTGCTGACAGACATCCCATTGATTTCTATGGGAACTGTCTGCACCTAACACCCTAACATGTACCCCGAGTCTAAACACCGCTAATCTGACCCCCCCTACACCGCCGCAACTAAATAAAGTTATTACCCCCTAAACCGCCGCTCCCGGAGCCCACCGCAACTATAATAAATGTATTAACCCCTAAACCGCCGCTCCCTGAACCCGCCGCAACCTATATTAAATGTATTAACCCCTATCCTGCCCCCCCTACACCGTCGCTACCTATAATAAATTTATTAACCCCTATCCTGCCCCCCACTACGCCGCCGCCACTGTAATAAAATTATTAACCCCTAAACCTAAGTCTAACCCTAACCCTAACGCCCCCCTAACTTAAATAATTAATTAAATAAATCGAAATAAATTAACTCTTATTAACTAAATGAATCCTATTTAAAACTAAATACTTACCTTTAAAATAAACCCTAATATAGCTACAATATAAATAAGAATTATATTCTAGCTATTTTAGGATTTATATTTATTTGACAGGTAACTTTCAATTTATTTTAACCATGTACAATAACTATTAAATAAGTTACAATTAAACCTAATACTACACTATCATTAAATTAACTAAATAAACTACCTACAAATAACTACAATTAAATACAATTACATAAACTAACTAAAGTACAAAAAATAAAAAAAGCTAAGTTACAAAAAATAAAAAAATAAGTTACAAACATGTTAAAAATATTACAACAATTTTAAGCTACTTACACCTAATCTAAGCCCCCTAATAAAATAACAAACCCCCCAAAATAAGAAAAATCCCTACCCTATTCTAAATTAAATAAATTTCAAAGCTCTTTTACCTTACCAGCCCTTAAAAGGGCCATTTGTGGGGGCATGCCCCAAAAAGTTCAGCTCTTTTGCCTGTAAAAGAAAAATACAACCCCCCCCAACATTAAAACCCACCACCCACATACCCCTAATCTAACCCAAACCCCCCTTACAAAAACCTAACACTAATCCCCTGAAGATCATCCTACCTTGAGTCGTCTTCACTCAGCCGAGCCACCGATGGAACTGAAGAGGACATCCGGAGCGGAAGAAGTTAATCCTCCAAGCGGCGCTGAAGAAATCTTCCATCCGATGAAGTCATCATCCAGGCGGCGCTGAAGAAGTCTTTGATCCGGCCGATGTCATCTTCCAAGAGGCGCTGAAGATGTCTTCTATCCGGGCGAAGTCATCTTCCAAGCCGGGTCTTGAATCTTCCTTCCGCCGACGCGGAACCACCTTCTTCACCGACGGACTACAACGAATGACGGCTCCTTTAAGGGACGTCATCCAAGATGGCGTCCCCTCAATTCCGATTGGCTGATAGGATTCTATCAGCCAATCGGAATTAAGGTAGGAAAATCTGATTGGCTGATGGAATCAGCCAATCAGATTCAAGTTCAATCCGATTGGCTGATCCAATCAGCCAATCAGATTGAGCTCGCATTCTATTGGCTGATCGGAACAGCCAATAGAATGCGAGCTCAATCTGATTGGCTGATTCCATCAGCCAATCAGATTTTTCCTACCTTAGTTCCGATTGGCTGATAGAATCCTATCAGCCAATCGGAATTGAGGGGACGCCATCTTGGATGACGTCCCTTAAAGGAGCCGTCATTCGTCGTAGTCCGTCGGTGAAGAAGGTGGTTCCGCGTCGGCGGAAGGAAGATTCAAGACCCGGCTTGGAAGATGACTTTGCCCGGATAGAAGACATCTTCAGCGCCTCTTGGAAGATGACATCGGCCGGATCAAAGACTTCTTCAGCGCCGCCTGGATGATGACTTCATCGGATGGAAGATTTCTTCAGCGCCGCTTGGAGGATTAACTTCTTCCGCTCCGGATGTCCTCTTCAGTTCCATCGGTGGCTCGGCTGAGTGAAGACGACTCAAGGTAGGATGATCTTCAGGGGATTAGTGTTAGGTTTTTGTAAGGGGGGTTTGGGTTAGATTAGGGGTATGTGGGTGGTGGGTTTTAATGTTGGGGGGGGTTGTATTTTTCTTTTACAGGCAAAAGAGCTGAACTTTTTGGGGCATGCCCCCACAAATGGCCCTTTTAAGGGCTGGTAAGGTAAAAGAGCTTTTAAATTTATTTAATTTAGAATAGGGTAGGGATTTTTCTTATTTTGGGGGGTTTGTTATTTTATTAGGGGGCTTAGATTAGGTGTAAGTAGCTTAAAATTGTTGTAATATTTTTAACGTGTTTGTAACTTATTTTTTTATTTTTTGTAACTTAGCTTTTTTTATTTTTTGTACTTTAGTTAGTTTATGTAATTGTATTTAATTGTAGTTATTTGTAGGTAGTTTATTTAGTTAATTTAATGATAGTGTAGTATTAGGTTTAATTGTAACTTAGGTTAGGATTTATTTTACAGGTAATTTTGTATTTCTTTTAGCTAGGTAGTTATTAAATAGTTAATAACTATTTAATAACTATTCTAACTAGCTAAAATAAATACAAAGTTACCTGTAAAATAAATATAAATCCTAAGATAGCTATAATATAATTATTAATTATATTGTAGCTATCTTAGGGTTTATTTTACAGGTAAGTATTTATTTTTAAATAGGAATAATTTATTAAAGTATAGTGTAGTGTTAGGTGTAATTGTAACTTAGGTTAGGATTTATTTCACAGGTACATTTCTCTTTATTTTAGCTAGGTAAGCTATTAAATAGTTAATAACTATTTAATAGTTATTGTACATGGTTAAAATAAATTGAAAGTTACCTGTCAAATAAATATAAATCCTAAGATAGCTAGAATATAATTCTTATTTATATTGTAGCTATATTAGGGTTTATTTTAAAGGTAAGTATTTAGTTTTAAATAGGATTCATTTAGTTAATAAGAGTTAATTTATTTAGATTTATTTAATTAATATTTAAGTTAGGGGGGCGTTAGGGTTAGGTTTAGGGGTTAATAATTTTATTACAGTGGCGGCGGCGTAGTGGGGGGCAGGATAGGGGTTAATAAATTTATTATAGGTGGCGACGGTGTAGGGGGGGGCAGGATAGGGGTTAATAGGTTTAATATAGGTTGCGGCGGGTTCATGGAGCGGCGGTTTAGGGGTTAAACTATTTAGTTGCGGAGAGGTGCGGGATCAGCAGGATAGGGGTTAATAATTTTATAATAGAGGGCGACGGTTTAGGGGGGGCAGGATAGGGGTTACTAGGTATACTGTAGGTGGCAGCGGTGTCCGGGAGCGGCGGTTTAGGGGTTAATACATTTATAAGAGTTGCGGCAGGGTCTAGGAGCGGCGGTTTAGGGGTTAATACATTTATAAGAGTTGCGGCGGGGTCTAGGAGCGGCGGTTTAGGGGTTAGTAACTTTATTTAGTTGCGGGGGGCTCCGGGGGCGCCGGTATAGGGGGTAGAACAGTGCAGTTTAGTGTGAGTGCTTAGTGACAGGCTAGCAATAAAGCTGGGAAAAAGCCGAAGGGCAGCGAGATCGGATGAGTGATAACTGTCACAGTCCGCTGCTCATCGCCCCGCGGCTTTTTGACAGCTTTATTTGATAACTTAGGCGAACGTATTCAAGGTCCGCGGCGGCGAAGGTAGGCGAGCTTAGGCGGGCGTATTGGGCCGGCGAAGCCAGAAAAGTAGACGGCTTGATAACTACCCCCCCAATATGTGTGGGTAAAGTAAATGAGTAAGAGGAAAATTACAGCTAAACACAAACACTGCAGAAATGTAAAAATAGCCATTGTCATTAAGGGTAAGAAAATTGAAAAATGGTCCGGTCATTAAGGGGTTATGTTAAAAAGACAGACCTTTTAACATTGCTGGATCTAAAGGAAAGATTTTTAAAATGTATTAGATGTTTTTGTATGTTTTAAAAATGATGTTCCTGTGCTTTAAAAAGCAAAAAAAAAATTATATATTATGCTTTTTTTTCTTTTCGTATCAGTCAGTCACAGTAGTAGCATTCCATTAAATAATAGTGCATAAAATGTACATGTTAATGGAAAAAAAAGTTGTATTTCCATTACATGGTCTGTATTAAAAAAAAAAAAAATCCAGGATTTTCTGGCTCATGTAGAGTATTAATCTGAATAAACAAAATTTACACTTTATGTCCAAAATTATCTGTCCCTCACACCTTTATTAGCTTTTTTTTGAAACCTTTCCTAAAACCATGGGCACTAATATGGAATCAACGCCCCCTGTGCAGCTATAATAGCCACCACTATACTGGGAATGCTTTCCATAAGATGTTGGAGTGTGTCTGTTGCAATTTGTGCCCATTAAGCTAAAAGAGCATTTGTGAGGTCAGGCACTGATGTTAGACGAGAAGAACTGGCTTGACATAACCATCCCAAAAGGTATTTAATTGGGTTGAGGTCAGGGCTCTGTGCAGACCACTCCAGCTGATGCTTGGCATTGTTCATGTTGACGTGAGGCTTGTGTACAGCTGCTCAGCCTTGGAAACTCATTTTACTAAACTCCTGATGCAGTTCTTATGCTAATGTTGCTTACAGAGGCAATTTTTAACTCTGTAGTGAGTTTTGAAACAGATAATAGACAAGTTTTACATGCTACGCACTTCAACACATAGCAGCCCCACTCTGAGTTTGCGTGGTCTACAACTTTGTGGCTGGGCTGCTGTTGCTCCTAGATGTTTCCACTTCCCAATAATAGTACTTACAGCTGACTGGAGAAGATCCAGTAGGGCAGAAATGTCATAACTGACTTCTGACAAAGGTGGCTATGATAGTGCCACATTTAAAGTAACTGAGCTCTTCCGTACCACCCAATGTACTGCCAATGTTTGTTTATGAAGATTCCATGGCTGTGAGCTGGATTTTATGCACCCGTTACCAATGGATGTGGTGGAAGCACTGAAGGAAATAATTAGTAGAAGTCCACATACTTTTGGCTATATGGTGTATGTGTCTCTTCTAATATTGTAAGTTACATTTACCTCATAAAAAAACATCAACAGATTATAAGATCCCACATTTGCTAAATTTGTCTATACTGTATTTTAAGAAAAACTTGGCAGAATATTTTTTTTTTATTGATATGTCACGATCCAAACACATTTTAACAAAAGTGCTAGCATTCTTACTAAAATAAGTACATTTTGAGTGGGAGTAAATTTGTTATAAGTGAGAAGACTTTTATACATGTGAAACCAAAATGTTAAAAGTGCACAAATGGCTTGTTACTGCTGAAGAAAATAGTAATTTTGATATCATCATGAAGGTCCGAACACTATGACTTGTCAGCAGGCATCAGCTATAAACTCAAAGCATTTCATGTATTTTTAAAAAATGATTTTAGATAGTAATAGTTATTCTAAAGTGAAAAGTCATTTTAAATTCCATGAGATGGAAATCTTCTCAATAAAAATTGCATGTTTCTCTCCACATTATGTGATTATTATTTTTTTGTCACACATTACCTTTAATTGAGATGGATTCATGGCAATACACTTTAGAAAATTCAACCCTGTAAATGGAATTCCTTATTTAATTGCTTTCTTCTTGTTATATATATTCTGTATGTATATATATATATATATATATATATATATATATATATATATATATATATATATATATATATATATATATATATATATACATATATATACATTGATTGGAGTAGCCGTGTTAGTCCAGAGATTTAGATATCAAAATAACAAGAGTATTGCATTGAGCAATGATACTTTTTCACTGGACTAACTATACATTTATAAGTTGACAAGCTGTCGGAAGAGTTCCTTCCTTTATCAAGTCTGAAGTAATACAGACCAATTCAATGGAATTTACAGATTATGGGGCCTATCTATCAAGCTCTGAAAGGAGCTTGACGGCCCGTTTTTCTGGTAAGTCTTCATACTCGCCAGAAACAGCAATTATGAAGCAGCGGTCACAAAGACCGCTGCTCCATAACCTGTCTGCCTGCTCTGAGCAGGCAAACAGACATCGCCGGAAATCAACCCGATCGAGAACAATTGGGTTGATTGACACCCCCTGCTGGCGGCCCATTGGCTCTTGTGAGCTGCTGGTGCAATGCTGAATACGGAGAGCGTATTGCTCTCTGTATTCAGCGAGGTCTGGCGGACCTGTTCCGCACTGTCAGATCAGGTCTGCCCGACCTTGTTAAATAGAGGCCTATATCTTAAAACACAGAATAGCTAAGAAGACAGAATGTGCAGGGAGAGGAGGAGGTGTCATAAAAACCATGAGGGGGGCTTAGGTCTCCAGTGTAGGAGAACAGACATGGGGAATATATAGCTTTACATAGAGCATATACTGACATAAAGTTATATATCAACATTGAATCAATATCTATAAAGATGTGAAATTGTATATACAGGGGGAATACAAAAGTTAAAAAAGACAAAAGTGTGGACATAGGCTTACCTGCATTTAGTCCAGAATTAAACAAGTTGAAGTGCATTATCATTTTCATTTCAAAGGTTTTTGAAGTTGCCTCTGAGAATTTTGATTTTGAGGTTTTGGATGGAGTGGTCAGGTTGGATGAAATGGTGACAAACAGGGGTGCAGTATTTTGTTTCACAGTGGTTTTGAATTGAGTGTCTGTGTAAGTTCATCCGAAGGTGCAGTTTTTGGCTTGTTTCTCCAATATAGCATCGCACTTCACATGCAGTGCAATGTATCATGTATACCACATTTGCAGATATACATGAATATGCCCCTTTAATGTTATAGGATTTATTATTGTAATTTGCTGTGCTGCTTTCACAAACGTGTTGACACAGTTTGCAGAGAGCTTTATAGCAGCACTTGGTTCCATTCTGAGTGTTCTTTTTCTCAAGGGGTAGCTTCCTATGTACCAGTTTTTGCTTTAGGTTAGGTGGTTGTCTGTATGCCAGGATTGGGGGTTTTGGAAATATTTTTTTGAGTGTGGGATCCTCTAAGAGTAGTGGCTGTAAGTCTTTTATGATTTTGCGTATGCCGTCCACAGCAGGGTTGTATTTGACTACTAGTGGGATACATGATATGTTTTTCTTCTCCCTGTATTGTAGTAAGTGTTCACGCGGAGTATTGAGGGCAGAGTTAATTTTTTTATTTATAATCCTTGTTTTGTAACCTTTTTCGCTGAATGATTGGGACAGTGCGATGAGGTGTTTGTCACGGTGCTTGGCATCTGAGCAAATTCTGTGGTATCTTGTAGCCTCACTGTAGATTATGTATTTTTTAATACAACCCTGCTGTGGAAGGGATACGAAAAATTATAAAAGACTTACAGCCACTACTCTTAGAGGATCCCACACTCAAAAAAATCTTTACAAAACCCCCAACCCTGGCATACAGACAACCACCTAACCTAAAACAGAAACTGGTACATAGGAAGCTACCCCTTGAGAAAAAGAACACTCAGAATGGAACCAAGTGCTATAAAGCTCTCTGCAAAATGTATCAACATGTTTGTGAAAGCAGCACAGCAAATCACAATAATAAATCCTATAACATTAATGGGGCATATTCATGTATATCTGCAAATGTGGTATACATGATACATTGCACTGCATGTGAAGTGGGATGCTATATTGGAGAAACAAGCCAAAAACTGCACCTTCGGATGAACTTACACAGACACTCAATCAAAAACCACTGTGAAACAAAATACTGCACCCCTGTTTGTCACCATTTCACCCAACCTGACCACTCCATCCAAAACCTCAAAATCAAAATTCTCAGAGGCAACTTCAAAAACACCATGGAAAGAAAAACTTTTGAAATGAAAATGATAATGCACTTCAACTTGTTTAATTCTGGACTAAATGCGGACTCTGGATTCTTAACACATTATCAAAATGTTTTGTAATGTACTTTAATTTAGTCAATTACATTGTATATTCCACATTCTTTATACATAGGTACACAGGTAAGCCTATGTCCACACTTTTGTCTTTTTTAACTTTTGTATTCCCCCTGTATATACAATTTCACATCTTTATAGATATTGATTCAATGTTGATATATAACTTTATCTACTGCCATACAGTGCTGCAGAAATGGGCCAGCTCCTAAGCATACGTCCCTGCTTTTCAACAAAAGATACCAAGGGAACGAAGAAATAATGATTATAGAAGTAAATGTATCTGAATCATGAAAGAAAAAAATGTGGGTTTCATATACCTAAATAAGTTGTGCAATTGTGAAGAGCTTAGAAAGATCTTACCGCTCTCGGTGACACCCTCTGGTCCTCAGCGGTCCTCTTCTATATTTTTTCTCCAGATGATATCCCCTCTTCCTCTATCAAGTGTATTAGGCTGATCTGCTGCAAGCTCTTAGCGGCTCACCTCCTCCGGTTATTCGGCTATCAACACCGACTGCTGCTGCTCAGCTCCAACTCCTCTCACCAGTCTCGGCGTCTGACGTCACTCAGCCCTCCGGTCATGTGACTTTCACTTGCCTCTGGTGTCGGGTAGCAGCCGTTGCCTCCACTTGATCTGCTTGAAGAGGTCTTGATTCTTAGCAGGTTTGGGTGTCACCGGTCCTTGCGGTCCTCTTAACAGGTATTGTGGAATGCCCCTCCATCCATGGGGAATGATAGTAAACAAGTTTTTAGATAACCAGGCCGGGCGGCACTCTCCTATGCCGTATATGTAACTTAGACCAGAAAAAAATGGCAACTGGTTAAAAACTAAAAAATATCTTTATTTCTTCCACTTAAAATCATGGCTTAAAATTCAAAAAACATGGCACAGACAGATAGACACGTCTAACATGTTTCGGCCCTGACTGGCCTTATTCATAGACTCTCCTTGTCAGTCTCAGCTGTGTGGTTTTAATCCACTCTCTCTTGTTTGATTGGTAGCCTGTGCTATGCCTCTATTCTGTTGTTAACCCTTGATGAAGATGTAAGCTGTATATACTCTTTCTAAATCTATGTGCTTCCTAATATTAAATATATAAAGTACCATCCTTATCTGCTCTATGTATTTCTAAGAAAAATGCAACAATTTCTCTATATATAAAGCAATTGATAGTTGTTACCACTTGTATGTTATTACCTATATAGCTTTAATTTTGTAAGCTATATACACGTATGCCAAATGGCATGAATATTGAGACAGATTTGATTAACCATTGGTAATCAATTGCTTGAAAATCCAATGCCAACTAGGCACTACATAAGGTCTATTTATGTCAAAATACTGTTAAACACATAGATATTAGGAACACCACAATAGCGTAGCTTTGGGGCACACTTTATAGGAAATAGTAGCAAATAAACAATCAATAAATGATTGTCCTTAAATGGCTCGCTTTTGGAGTGCATTTGTGTTAATAACTAACAGAGATTTTATATAAGTGTGAAAACAGCACTATCTACAAATGAGACCAAAATCAGCATAATTCATAATGTGAGGTTGGGTGTTTATAATAGGTATAAAGTAATACCTATAGCTAAGGTGAGTCTAAGCTGTATCAAAAATATAAAAACACAATCTAACATCAATTGAAGTGTAGACATATAGATATATATACAGGGAGTGCAGAATTATTAGGCAAGTTGTATTTTTGAGGATTAATTTTATTATTGAACAACAACCATGTTCTCAATGAACCAAAAAAACTCATTAATATCAAAGCTGAATAGTTTTGGAAGTAGTTTTTAGTTTGTTTTTAGTTATAGCTATTTTAGGGGGATATCTGTGTGTGCAGGTGACTATTACTGTGCATAATTATTAGGCAACTTAACAAAAAACAAATATATACCCATTTCAATAATTTATTTTTACCAGTGAAACCAATATAACATCTCAACATTCACAAATATACATTTCTGACATTCAAAAACAAAACAAAAACAAATCAGTGACCAATATAGCCACCTTTCTTTGCAAGGACACTCAAAAGCCTGCCATCCATTGATTCTGTCAGTGTTTTGATCTGTTCACCATCAACATTGCGAGCAGCAGCAACCACAGCCTCCCAGACACTGTTCAGAGAGGTGTACTGTTTTCCCTCCTTGTAAATCTCACATTTGATGATGGACCACAGGTTCTCAATGGGGTTCAGATCAGGTGAACAAGGAGGCCATGTCATTAGATTTTCTTCTTTTATACCCTTTCTTGCAAGCCACGCTGTGGAGTACTTGGATGCGTGTGATGGAGCATTGTCCTGCATGAAAATCATGTTTTTCTTGAAGGATGCAGACTTCTTCCTGTACCACTGCTTGAAGAAGGTGTCTTCCAGAAACTGACAGTAGGACTGGGAGTTGAGCTTAACTCCATCCTAAACCCGAAAAGGCCCCACAAGCTCATCTTTGATGATACCAGCCCAAACCAGTACTCCACCTCCACCTTGCTGGCATCTGAGTCGGACTGGAGCTCTCTGCCCTTTACCAATCCAGCCACGGGCCCATCCATCTGGCCCATAAAGACTCACTCTCATTTCATCAGTCCATAAAACCTTAGAAAAATCAGTCTTGAGATATTTCTTGGCCCAGTCTTGACATTTCAGCTTGTGTGTCTTGTTCAGTGGTGGTCGTCTTTCAGCCTTTCTTACCTTGGCCATGTCTCTGAGTATTGCACACCTTGTGCTTTTGGGCACTCCAGTGATGTTGCAGCTCTGAAATATGGCCAAACTGGTGGCAAGTGGCATCTTGGCAGCTGCACGCTTGACTTTTCTCAGTTCATGGGCAGTTATTTTGCGCCTTGGTTTTTCCACACGCTTCTTGCAACCCTGTTGACTATTTTGAATGAAACGCTTGATTGTTCGATGATCACGCTTCAGAAGCTTTGCAATTTTAAGAGTGCTGCATCCCTCTGCAAGATATCTCACTATTTTTGACTTTTCTGAGCCTGTCAAGTCCTTCTTTTGACCCCTTTTGCCAAAGGAAAGGAAGTTGCCTAATAATTATGCACACCTGATATAGGGTGTTGATGTCATTAGACCACACCCCTTCTCATTACAGAGATGCACATCACCTAATATGCTTAATTGGTAGTAGGCTTTCGAGCCTATACAGCTTGAAGTAAGACAACATGCATAAAGAGGATGATGTGGTCAAAATACTCATTTGCCTAATAATTCTGCACTCCCTGTATATATATATATATATATATATATATATATATATATATATATATATATATATATATATATATATATATATATATATATATATATATATATTTGTTTAAGCAACCAGTTTGCATGGATACAACAAATACAAAATTAAAGCTATATAGGTAATAACATACAAGTGGTAACAACTATCAATTGCTTTATATATAGAGAAATTGTTGCATTTTTCTTAGAAATACATAGAGCAGATAAGGATAGTACTTTATATATTTAATATTAGGAAGCACATAGATTTAGAAAGAGTATATACAGCTTATATCTTCATCAAGGGTTAACAACAGAATAGAGGCATAGCACAGACTACCAATCAAACAAGAGAGAGTGGAATAAAACCACAAAGCTGAGACTGACAAGGAGAGTCTATGAATAAGGCCAGTCAGGGCCGAAACATGTTAGACGTGTCTATCTGTCTGTGCCATGTTTTTTGAATTTTAAGCCATGATTTTAAGTGGAAGAAATAAAGATATTTTTTAGTTTTTAACCAGTTGCCGTTTTTTTCTGGTCTAAGTTTCATATACCTTTAAAGGGACATGATACACAATTTCAACTCCACCTAAAAGCAAATATTTCAGAATGTATTACAATGCTTTAGTTAAAAAAAAAAAATCAGTGTGCTCAATAAAACTTTTTTTGTGGGAGTTGTGTCTATCGGCTAATGAGCTTTCCAAGGGCTCTGTTTTTTCACTGCCACACTATCATATACATGGTGTCCAGCATATATGCTGACAATTCAAGAACAAACACCTCATATCTGAATCAATAATGCATGCAGAGTCGGCTCCAGAACAAATTAAATGGGGGCATTTTTTTTTCACAAGGGGGCACACATTTACAAAGCATGTATGAGAGTCAAAATAAGAGCAGACCTACATATTCTGCAGAAAAGTGTAGCTTATGGCTAGCTTATCCCCCACTATTAACATTTGGAGAATATGTACTAAATCACTAGGTAAAAGAATGAAGTCTAAATCCTATGCAGTGCACTAAAACAAAGCCATTAAACTTGAGACCCCCAGTGCAATAGCTCCTTAAAAACAATTCACGCCTTAATCACCATAATACAAAACCATTAAACTCATTCTCAAATCTCAATCATGTCCCCTAATTAGCCATGTACCCCAAATCCCCAATGCAGTTAACCCCTTTGTTTGCAATAGCAGTGAGGATACTAGATATTATAAGGTACTGGTAATTTTGTAGATTAGATTGAACTATAGCTGTTTCTCAATAACTAACGGATATCAGGCTACTTAATACAACCTATGTACTGTGAACCTATAAGAATATGATTGTATCATATAAATATAAGTCTATAAATGGCTACCGACTTCTATAGATGCCTCAACAGTGCACTGTGATCTTAGGCCTGGCCCAAGATCACAGTGCACTTTTGAGGCGACTATAGAAGCTGGTAACCATTTATAGACTTATTTATTATATGATACAATCATATTCTTATCATGGTCTATTGTTTAAGAAAATGAGTAACTCACGATAGTTAAGCAAAATTATTAGGGTTAAAGACAAGTCCAAAAAGTCTCTAATAAACTTCCAATTCCAAATAAGAGGTCAAGACACGGAGCTCCTTGCAGATGCTAACTCTGCCTCCAGCATGCAGCATTTTTTTTTTATTTATTATTTTTAAAGCGTATGATCATATCAATATTTTTTGAGGGGGCACATCATTCCATTTGGGTGGGCATTGCCCCCCAATGCCCCCCCTTGGAGCCGACCCTGAATGCATGTATATGATTCCAAAATAATGCACAGTACCCAGATTTATTTACAATCTACTTATATGAAACCTGAATTAATTATGCAAATTAAGAGAGCCCATGTGAACAAAAATGGCATATGTAAACTCAGAATATGCTGACACCGCCTTTTCAAGTGTTACTGAGGTTTCCTCCCTGACTTTTCAACCCACTCACTGATAGACTCACTATAAGTGCATAAGAGCTATCTATCTTGTAATAGTACAGCTCATTGGATATGCAGCATAGTGTACAGAACACAAAATGTATGATAATGCATGCTCACTCTTAAGTCCAGAGAACACTTGACGGGGCAGAAAGAGCTGCTCCAGGAAAAGACATGCCTTAGCAGTAGCTTCCATTGCTAAAAGAAAAATCTGGTCCTGGTGGCAAATAATTTATGGTATTCCTCACAAAAAGATTGTCAACATTAATGTAAAAACTTCTAAATCAATGCACTTTGTAGCCTAAACTTAAATGTGCGAGTTTGCCATATCTCCCCAAAAGGGTTACTGGTGATCTGAAAGGTCTATGGGTGTGCCCAGCATTCCATGGGCATGGCTGGGCAGGGCTTGGGTGGAGCTTGGTTAGTTCCTTAAAACTGGGACATTAACCCCTTAAGGACCATAGCACTTTTCCATTTTCTGACCGTTTGGGACCAAGGCTATTTTTACATTTTTGCAGTGTTTGTGTTTAGCTGTAATTTTCCTCTTACTCATTTACTGTACCCACACATATTATATACCGTTTTTCGCCATTAAATGGACTTTCTAAAGATACCATTATTTTCATCATATCTTATAATTTACTATAAAAAAAATATATAAAATATGAGGAAAAATTTAAAAAACACACTTTTTCTAACTTTGACCCCCAAAATCTGTTACACATCTGCAACCACCAAAAAACACCCATGCTAAATAGTTTCTATAGTTTTTTTTTTTTTAAATAAGTATTTTATTCATGTCCAGCATATGGTATACCCTCACCGTGTTAGTCTGTTTCACACCATGCAGGGTGTACCAAGACAACACAATGTTGATTACAAAAACAAAACAGTATACATGATATAAACAGTGAACACTGTAGTGAATACAACATTTATAGGTATTGGGGCAAAAATTGACATTTTTAGGGATTCTGAATCTTCATTATTCTGTTTTTCTCTTTAGAAATAAAAAAAGAAAAGGAAGAGAAAGCAAAACAAAAAAGAGAGAGAAAGAGGAAAAAAAGGGAAAAGGTGCCCCTAGTTTTCCTCACCTGCTCCCCCACCATCCACCTTGATTCTATCAATCTTAAAATTTAAAATTGTTCTCTATAACAGGATATCCAAGAAGTGGGGAAATCATCATATAAGACCAATTCTGTAAAGCTGTCAGAACTTGTGAAAGGGGAAAGTATATGTTTTTGGATATGGGGTGCATAGGATTTAATTATAGGTAGCCAACCAATCAAAAACTTTTTATTATTTTTTTCCTTTGCAAGTTTTGTAAGGAAAGATTCAAATATTATTTGTTTTTTTATTTCTTTAATAATAAGAGACATAGGGGCCTATCTATCAAGCTCCGAATGGAGCTTGATGCCCCGTGTTTCTGGCGAGCCTTCAGGCTTGCCAGAAACAACAGTTATGAAGCAGCGGTCACAAAGACTGCTGCTCCATAACCTGTCCGCCTGCTCTGAGCAGGCAGACAATGATCGCTGCAATTCAACCCGATCGAGTATGATTGGGTTGATTGACACCTCCCTGCTGGCGGCCAATTGGCCGCGAGTCAGCAGGGGGCGGCGTTGTAGCAAGGTCTTGCGGACCTGATCGGCACTGTCGGATCAGGTCCGCAAGACCTTTGATAAATAGGGGCCAAAGAAGGAGCTGATTTTGATTTCCGATTTTTAACTAATAAATGTCTGATAATAGAATTATTGCATTCAAAATATTTGACTGAAGGGTGAAATCTCTAGCTTGAATATTGAGAAAGATAATGTTTTCAGGCTCTAACAAAGTATTTAAACGAAAATATTTATTTAGCCAGAACAGAATTTTCTTCCACATTTGAACCATTCTAAGGCAATACCAAAGCATATGAAGTAAGTCTGCTTTGGGATAAGAATAACGAGGGCAATTAGCTAATTGGGTAGAAAAAATTCTAGATAATCTAGAGGGCGTTATATAGTAATTATTTATCAATTTAAAATGAGATTCCTTCCAACTCTTTGAAATTCAACATGTGTTTGCTAAAGTACAGCTTAACTTGATCATTTCAATATCTATATTTGGGAAATAATACAACCATGTATCACATGACTTGTTCAGGGATAGTAAACTTTGTTTAAGCAACATAATATTGTACATAAGAGAAATAGAAAAGAGTCCAGCCCTAAATTTATGGATAAATATCCTGATATCAGACCATGGGGCCTAGTTATCAAGCCGTCAACCTCAAATACGCTGGAATTCCGCAGCGTATTTGTGGCGAGGCTGATTCGCCTTAGTTATCAAAGGCTCGAGACCGGCAAAAGTAGAATTTTGTGACGTAAGCATCGATCCGCCGGACTCAGTCCGACACAGATCGATTCTTACGTCACTCCAGATGTTCCGCACACAAGTGCGGCACATTCTCACTACTTTTGCTAGTTATCAAAAAACTAGCAGGTACGCTCGGCACTTTTACGGCCCAGCGTACCTGGTTTTCAATCCCATAGGAATCAATGGGAGTCTGACCATAGCGAAAGTACAAGTTCGCTGCTGACAGACATCCCATTGATTTCTATGGGAGCTGTCTACACCTAACACCCTAACATGTACCCTGAGTCTAAACACCACTAATCTGACCCCCCCCTACACCGCCGCAACTAAATAAAGTTATTACCCCCTAAACCGCCGCTCCCGGAGCCCACCGCAAGCTACTCTATACATATTAACCCCTAAACCGCCGCTCCCGGAGCCCACCGCAACTATAATAAATGTATTAACCCCTAAACCGCCGCTCCCTGAACCCGACGCAACCTATATTAAATGTATTAACCCCTATCCTGCACCCCCTACACCGTCGCCACCTATAATAAATTTATTAACCCCTAATCTGCCCCCCCTACACCGTCGCAACCTATAATAAATTTATTAACCCCTATCCTGCCCCCCACTACGCCGCCACTGTCATAAAATTATTAACCCCTAAACCTAAGTCTAACCCTAACGCCCCCCTAACTTAAATATTAATTAAATAAATCTAAATAAATTAACTCTTATTAAGTAAATGAATACTATTTAAAACTAAATACTTACCTTTAAAATAAACCCTAATATAGCTACAATATAAATAATAATTATATTCTAGCTATCTTAGGATTTATTTTTATTTTACAGGTACCTTTCAATTTATTTTAACCATGTACAATAACTATTAAATAGTTATTAACTATTTAATAGCTTACCTAGCTAAAATAAAGAGAAATGTACCTGTGAAATAAATCCTAACCTAAGTTACAATTACACCAAACACTACACTATACTTTAATAAATTATTCCTATTTAAAAATAAATACTTACCTGTAAAATAAACCCTAAGATAGCTACAATATAATTAATAATTATATTATAGCTATCTTAGGATTTATTTTTATTTTACAGGTAACTTTGTATTTATTTTAGCTAGTTAGAATACTTATTAAATAGTTATTAACTATTTAATAACTACATAGCTAAAAGAAATACAAAATTACCTGTAAAATAAATCCTAACTTAAGTTACAATTAAACCTAATACTACACTATCATTAAATTAATTAAATAAATTAACTACAAATAACTACAATTAAATACAATTACATAAACTAACTAAAGTACAAAAAAAAAAAAAGCTAAGTTACAAAAAATAAAAAAATAAGTTACAAACATGTTACAAATATTACAACAATTTTAAGCTACTTACATCTAATCTAAGCCCCCTAATAAAATAACAAACCCCCCCAAAATAAAAAAATGCCCTACCCTATTCTAAATTAAATAAATTTCAAAGCTCTTTTACCTTACCAGCCCTTAAAAGGGCCATTTGTGGGGGCATGCCCCAAAGAAAACAGCTCTTTTGCCTGTAAAAGAAAAATACAACCCCCCCAACATTAAAACCCACCACCCACATACCCCTAATCTAACCCAAACCCCCCTTACAAAAACCTAACACTAATCCCCTGAAGATCATCCTACCTTGAGTCGTCTTCACTCAGCCGAGCCACCGATGGAACTGAAGAGGACATCCGGAGCGGAAGAAGTTAATCCTCCAAGCGGCGCTGAAGAAATCTTCCATCCGATGAAGTCATCTTCCAAGCCGGGTCTTGAATCTTCCTTCCGCCGACGCGGAACCACCTTCTTCACCGACGGACTACGACGAATGACGGCTCCTTTAAGGGACGTCATCCAAGATGGCGTCCCCTCAATTCCGATTGGCTGATAGGATTCTATCAGCCAATCGGAATTAAGGTAGGAAAAATCTGATTGGCTGATGGAATCAGCCAAACAGATTGAGCTCGCATTCTATTGGCTGTTCCGATCAGCCAATAGAATGCGAGCTCAATCTGATTGGCTGATTGGATCAGCCAATCGGATTGAACTTGAATCTGATTGGCTGATTCCATCAGCCAATCAGATTTTCCTACCTTAATTCCGATTGGCTGATAGAATCCTATCAGCCAATCGGAATTGAGGGGACGCCATCTTGGATGACGTCCCTTAAAGGAGCTGTCATTCGTCGTAGTCCGTCGGTGAAGAAGGTGGTTCCGATTCGGCGGAAGGAAGATTCAAGACCCGGCTTGGAAGATGACTTCGCCCGGATAGAAGACCTCTTCAGCGCCTCTTTGAAGATGACATCGGCCGGATCGAAGACTTTTCTTCAGCGCCGCCTGGATGATGACTTCCTCGGATGGAAGATTTCTTCAGCGCCGCTTGGAGGATTAACTTCTTCCGCTCCGGATGTCCTCTTCAGTTCCATCGGTGGCTCGGCTGAGTGAAGACGACTCAAGGTAGGATGATCTTCAGGGGATTAGTGTTAGGTTTTTGTAAGGGGGGTTTGGGTTAGATTAGGGGTATGTGGGTGGTGGGTTTTAATGTTGGGGGGGGTTGTATTTTTCTTTTACAGGCAAAAGAGCTGTTTTCTTTGGGGCATGCCCCCACAAATGGCCCTTTTAAGGGCTGGTAAGGTAAAAGAGCTTTGAAATGTATTTAATTTAGAATAGGGTAGGGCATTTTTTTATTTTGGGGGGGTTTGTTATTTTATTAGGGGGCTTAGATTAGGTGTAAGTAGCTTAAAATTGTTGTAATATTTGTAACATGTTTGTAACTTATTTTTTTATTTTTTGTAACTTAGCTTTTTTTATTTTTTGTACTTTAGTTAGTTTATGTAATTGTATTTAATTGTAGTTATTTGTAGGTAATTTATTTAATTAATTTAATGATAGTGTAGTATTAGGTTTAATTGTAACTTAAGTTAGGATTTATTTTACAGGTAATTTTGTATTTCTTTTAGCTATGTAGTTATTAAATAGTTAATAACTATTTAATAAGTATTCTAACTAGCTAAAATAAATACAAAGTTACCTGTAAAATAAATATAAATCCTAAGATAGCTATAATATAATTATTAATTATATTGTAGCTATCTTAGGGTTTATTTTACAGGTAAGTATTTATTTTTAAATAGGAATAATTTATTAAAGTATAGTGTAGTGTTAGGTGTAATTGTAACTTAGGTTAGGATTTATTTCACAGGTACATTTCTCTTTATTTTAGCTAGGTAAGCTATTAAATAGTTAATAACTATTTAATAGTTATTGTACATGGTTAAAATAAATTGAAAGGTACCTGTAAAATAAAAATAAATCCTAAGATAGCTAGAATATAATTATTAATTATATTGTAGCTATCTTAGGGTTTATTTTACAGGTAAGTATTTATTTTTAAATAGGAATAATTTATTAAAGTATAGTGTAGTGTTAGGTGTAATTGTAACTTAGATTAGGATTTATTTCACAGGTACATTTCTTCTTATTTTAGCTAGGTAAGCTATTAAATAGTTAATAACTATTTAATAGTTATTGTACATGGTTAAAATAAATTGAAAGGTACCTGTAAAATAAAAATAAATCCTAAGATAGCTAGAATATAATTATTATTTATATTGTAGCTATATTAGGGTTTATTTTAAAGGTAAGTATTTAGTTTTAAATAGGATTCATTTACTTAATAAGAGTTAATTTATTTAGATTTATTTAATTAATATTTAAGTTAGGGGGGCGTTAGGGTTAGGGTTAGACTTAGGTTTAGGGGTTAATAATTTTATGACAGTGGCGGTGGCGTAGTGGGGGGCAGGATAGGGGTTAATAAATTTATTATAGGTGGCGACGGTGTAGGGGGGGCAGATTAGGGGTTAATAAATTTATTATAGGTGGCGACGGTGTAGGGGGGGCAGGATAGGGGTTAATAGGTTTAATATAGGTTGCGGCGGGTTCATGGAGCGGCGGTTTAGGGGTTAATACATTTATAAGACTTGCGGCAGGGTCTAGGAGCAGCGGTTTAGGGGTTAGTAACTTTATTGAGTTGCGGGGGGCTCCGGGGGCGCCGGTATAGGGGATAGAACAGTGTAGTTTAGTGTGAGTGCTTAGTGACAAGCTAGCAATAAAGCTGGGAAAACGCCGAAGGGCAGCGAGATCGGATGAGTGATAACTGTCACAGTCCGCTGCTCATCGCCCCGCGGCTTTTTGACAGCTTTATTTGATAACTTAGGCGTATTTTTTCAGGTCCGCGGCGGCGAAGGTAGGCGAGCTTAGGCGGGCGTATTGGGCCGGCGAAGCCAGAAAAGTAGACGGCTTGATAACTACCCCCCCCCATGCCTGAAAATGATTCAAATCCCATCTATGACTACTTACGTAATGTCTTATCTGTAAATAGGCAAATAAATTATTTTTAGGAAGGCCAAATTGTAGAGCTATAGATTCAAATGTGATGGTATGACCATCACCAGACATTATTTGATATATGAATTTTAGTCCTTTCTCAGCCCATGTGTTAAATACAGCCTGACTATGTCCTGGGATAAAGTGAACATTACCTATTATAGGCAGGAATTCTGACAAAGAATAATCTATTCCCAACCGGGTGCAAAGCTTCTGCCAAGCTATGATAAGATTTTTTATAGATACCAGTCCTATCATATTAAAAGGCATTTTTTTATAAGAAAAATGTAGAATAGCTTTCAAAGAGAAGGGCACGGTAATGTAGCTTTCAATCACCAGGGAGGAAAAAGGATTAGAGTCTGCCAGCCAGTCTATCGCATTTTTTGCTAGAGTAGCAAAATTATATAATTCGATATTGGGCAATGCAAGACCAGCCATCTCACTAGGTTGCATTCATTTTTTCAGAGCAATACGCGGAATCTTATTCTTCCATATAAATCTGGAGAACACAGTATATAATTTACGTAGATCAGTAGAGAGAATAAACAATCGTAAGTTCTGCAAAGGATACAATAAACGCGGGAAGATAATTGTCTTGATTAGACTGCAACGAGCTGACAAAGAAATGGGCAACGGTGCCCAAGTTTCTAGGTCCATTTATATTTTTTGATAAGAGGATAAATATTCAATGTATACCACAGATTTGGGTTAGCGTGGAGATAGATACCTAGGTACTTCAATGATTCTGTTGTTTTAAAAGGCAGAACTATAGTACTAGATCTGCTTTTTGTAATACACAATAGTTCACTTTTGTGGAAATTTTATATCCTGAAAAGGAGCTAAAGAACCAAAGGAATAGCTTGCAAGGTATTTTCTAGAAATATAAAAAGATCATCTGCATAGAGCAGAATTCTAAGGTGCTATGTCCCGATTCTAATTCCTTCAATAGTGTCCCTCAATTGAATTGCTAGAGGTTCTAGGGCAATATTGAAAAGAAAAGGTGACAGCGGGCATCCTTGCTTCGTCCCCCTTCCTACAGGCCCATTTATCAAGCTCCGTATGGAGCTTGAAGGGCCGTGTTTCTGGCGAGTCTTCAGACTCGCCAGAAACACAAGTTATGAAGCAGCGGTCTAAAGACCGCTGCTCCATAACCCTATCCGCCTGCTCTGAGCAGGTGGACAGAAATCGCCGGAAATCAACCCGATCGAATACGATCGGGTTGATTGACACCTCCCTGCTGGCTGCCGATTGGCCGCGAGTCAGCAGTGGGTGGCGTTGCACCAGCAGCTCTTGTGAGCTGCTGGTGCAATGTTAAATGTGGATTGCGTATTGCTCTCCGCATTTAGCGAGGTCTTGTGGACCTGATCCGCAGTGTCGGATCAGGTCCGCAAGCCCTTTGATAAATGGGCCGCCTAGAGTTATATATGGAGTACGATTACCATTGACTAAAAAGTATGATTTTGGATTTTTATATATGCTGTAAATAAACTGGTAAATTTTGTCCTGAGTTTAGAAATACCCAATATTTACATGTTCTTTGCTTTTTTTGCAAGTTAAAGGGCAATAAATACAAGTAGCACTTTGCTATTTCCAAACTGCATTTTTTTCAAAATTAGCGATAGTTACATTGTAACACTGATATCTGTCAGGAATCCCTGAATATCCCTTGACATGTATATATATTTTTTTTTTAGGAGACAACCCAAAGTATTGATCTAGGTCCATTTTGGTATATTTTAAGTCACCATTTCACCACCAAATGCGCTCAAAATTTGTCACAAACTTTATGTTTCTCACTGAAATTATTTACAAATAGCTTGTGCAATTATGGCACAAATGGTTGTAAATGCTTCTCTGGGATCCCCTTTGTTCAGAAATAGCAGACTTAAATGGTTTTGGCGTTGCTTTTTGGTAATTAGAAGGCCGCTAAATGCCGCTGTGCACCACACGTGTATTATGCCCAGCAGTGAAGGGGTTAATTAGAGAGCTTGTAGGGAGCTTGTAGGATTAATTTTAGCTTTAGTGTAGTGTAGTAGACAACCCAAAGTATTGATCTAGGCCCATTTTGGTATATTTCATGCCACCATTTCACCGCCAAATGCGATCAAATAAAAAAAACTGTTACATTTTTTCACAATTTTAGGTTTCTCACTGAAATTATTTACAAACAGCTTGTGCAATTATGGCACAAATAGTTGTAAAAGCTTCTCTGGGATCCCCTCTGTTCAGAAATAGCAGACATATATGGCTTTGGCGTTGCTTTTTGGTAATTAGAAGGCTACTAAATGCTGTTGCACACCACACGTGTATAATGCCCAGCAGTGAAGGGGTTAATTAGGGAGCTTGTAGGGTTAATTTTAGCTTTAGTGTAGTGTAGTAGACAACCCAAAGTAATGATCTAGGCCCATTTTGGTACATTTCATGCTACCATTTCACCGCCAAATACGATCAAATAAAAAAAATTGTTCACTTTTTCACAAACTTTTTCACAAAGTTTCACACTGAAATTATTTACAAACAGCTTGTGCAATTATGGCACACATGGTTGTAAATGCTTCTCTGGGATCCCCTTGGTTCAGAAATAGCAGACATATATGGCTTTGGCATTGCTTTTTGGTAATTAGAAGGCCGCTAAATGCCCCTGCGCACCACACGTGTATTATGCCCAGCAGTGAAGGGGTTAATTAGGGAGCTTGCAGGGTTAATTTTAGCTTTAGTGTAGAGATCAGCCTCCCACCTGACACATCACACCCCCTGATCCCTCCCAAACAGCTCTCTTCTCTCCTCCACCCCACAATTGTCCCCGTCATCTTAAGTACTGGCAGAAAGTCTGCCAGTACAAAAATAAAAGTTTTTTTTTGTTCTTTTTTTTAAACTTATTCTGCCGTGTTGGATCCACCCTTAGCCCTCAACCTCCCTGACCCCCCCCCCCCCACACACACACACACCTCTCTAAACCTCCCCCTCTACCTTATTAGCTGTCTGCCAGTACCCAGTTTGCCATAAATATGGTATTTTTTTAAAAACTAAATAAAAAAAATCTGCAGTGTAGCTGCCCCCCTCAATATCCAACCCCCCACCCCCTCCCAGATCCCTTAGTTAAAAATTCCCACCCTCCACAGTCCTTTCCCCCACTGTATGCAATTACTAATGTGTTTCATAGTGTAGCTTCCCACCCGCATCCGCCCCTGCCCCGTGCGTGCACGCACACCCCCACCGGCGGTCCCACATCGCTTCCACCACTTGGAAACACCAACGACGTACAGGGTATGTCCTTGGTTGTTAAGGACCTTTTTTTGTAGGATGTACCCTGTACGTCCTTAAGGAGTTAAGGGGCAGAAGGCAGCCCATATCTCCCAATCCATGGCAATCCCCCAAGATGCGGGACATTTGGGTGGTAAGCTTTACTGAACAGTTTGCTTTAGAAACATTTCAAATTATCGATAGATTTCTCTTCTGTATCACACTTTATTGTAAATAAATTCATATTTATTTGTGGGTAAAAATTACAAATAATAATAATTTAAAAGCAAAATACTCCAATATATAAAAAATGTGCCATTAAACTTATTAACCAGCCAGCATTGCACTTGGGTATAGTACATTTCAATACAATTCTTCAATTTAGTCAACAAATTCATGTCATTACTTTGATTTTCTATATGAATGGCTCTTAGTCATGCATTCTTTTTGCTACATAGAATATTACTAAAGGAAAAATTGTACCATTTATCATTTCCTGAATTCATTCTACTAAATGAAAGAAAACAATTTCGGTAAGGCAAAAAACAGGTTTTAACATTGCTATCTAAAGAAATCTGGCATTATTTATCCGTTTTTACAATTTTCTTCTTCAACATCTATTTCACAGATGAGCTGGATTTTACTGACCTTATCAGAACTGATTCAAGTTTACAATATTGCCAAGACCACAATATCCCTATAATGAAAATATCACCAGCTCAAAAAATGCTGCCCAGTAAATGATGCTGATAATGTTGAGTGTCTGAAACTGTAGTTATCTCATTTGATTAGGGTTTCCATAGAGCTTGTATTTAACCAGTATAGACAGTAACTGTAAAGGGACAGTTTTTTAACATCATTTTGCTTGCATTGTTTTACAGTCCAAGGTCACAACCCTTAAAAAAGCCTATATACTGTTTTTTAATCTTATTTCCTTTACTGCGGCCAATTAGTGACAGATATAAATGAGCCACTTCATATATAAACCAATCAATGTGAAGCATGTAGGGGTGCCAGTATTTTGTAGTCTAAGGAAACAAACATTATTTAAAAAACAATTGCGATCTTTAAAAACTGCATTTCTGTTTTTAAAGATTGCAATGGCTTTTTTTTTTATTATGTTTTACACAATAAAAGAATTTGTATTTTTATACAATTGGAACAAACTATTTTTGAAGCTCCTTACAGGGTATCTCAAGTTTGATATTCTTTTCCAAGTGACTCTTTACTGAGCATAGAGACACTGAAAGCGTAAGGATTAATTCTGTGAAAGATCAGCCATCCAGTGGCAGAGGTCACGTGATCAGACTGGAGAGAGCTGAACAAGCCCAGGCTGAACCCACAGTCTAAAGGGAATAGCAGGGATCTGCCGTTGGTGACACCCAACTGGAGGCTTTAAAGGGATAGTCTAGTCAAAATTAAACTTTCATGATTCAGATAGAGCATGTAATTTTAATTAACTTTTTAATTTACTCCTGTTATCAATTTTTCTTCGTTCTCTTGGTATCTTTATTTGAATGTAAGTTTAGGAGCCGGACCATTTTTGGTTTAGCACCTGGGTAGCGCTTGCGGATTGGATTGAACTAAATGTGAGTGTCCCATTGTGGGTTTCTTCTGTTACTCCAATACATTCTTGTAGTCTAGTTACGCTATAAGGCAGCCTCTCGTTTGTTTACACAAAAAGAGAGAAGCGCTTAACCAGGGAACGAACAATAGTGTAATAGCTTGTTCTATGGTTAGTTACTACCCCAGAAGCAGCCATGTTTTGACCAGTATGTGCCATACACATATAAGAACTTTCCTGTAGTATATCAGTCTGATCCTGACTAAACAGTACACTCCAGCCCTGAAATACCAGGCAATCCCTCTCTAAACGAGAGACATAGCAAACCCTAGACGTACATTTCGGCTTAGAGTTTGTTTGTTGTTTACAGATTCTGAAGAGGCTTTCCCAGACCGTATGAAGAAGAGCAGACTCTTTTTAGTGTTTTCTGGACTTTTGGTTTATCGATACAATCATATATCTTTAATATTGGTTATTTTATGTATATATTTTTTCCATTTCAGTGTTTAATGCACAGTTAGTTATTTTCTTATAGCTCCTTAGCGCCCCCTAGGAAACAGTGCTGTCTGAGCATTCATTCATTTTTCAATATAAATTCTGATCAAATATTTTGGGCCAGATTACAAGTGGAGCTCAAAAAATGCAAGTGGTATGGAGCACTGTTATTACAAGTTAACATATTATGTGTGTGCAGTAGTTTAATTAATATGGTGGTGCGTTCTTTCCCTCAGATAAGATTCCTATGCATGCTTGCACTGAAATTAATTTCAGATAACGCTCAAATACAAGCCATTGGGGCACAAAAACTCCACTCAGGTAGTGGTGTTTTTGGTTTATTTCTTTGCTAGGTACCTTCCATGTTTTTGAATGCACAATAGCAAGCTATAACAATTAATACCTAGCTTTCAAAAGCACTAAGACCCTGATGATCTAAACCTCTCTGCTCAGGTGAGATGATATAAAATTATCTTCCAGCACTGCAAAATCCCTACTGAAATTCTTAAAAGGCAGATTTTGCAATACTTCTCCAAGGGGCTTTCCATACATTTCTTTATGTGAAGGAGAAACAAGCACAGTGCAATATAGAATGGTAGTTCTGCTGTATTTACACTCTGTGCTTTGTATTTATATGATGTTACATTTCAACTTTGCACTTTGTATTTTAATTTGTATGCAGCAGCTTATTTAGGATTGTTATTTAACAAATATTGATTATGCTTTCACAGTTTCTGTGTAACTTTAATAAATTAGCATAAAGCTTTGTATATTTATGTGCATATTTTACAAACTAGCATCAAGCTTTGTATTTCTTCTATTTAAAATAAAACTTGCATATTTGTGGGGGCGGAGCCTGGCCAGGAAACCTAAAGGCCGCATATTGAGCGAGCTCTGAAGCCCTAGACCTCTCATTAGCTAGAAAAAGGCACATATAAGCTTAGCTAATAGACCACACTTGTACCTTTAAGCCCTGAATTACGGAGGAACATCGGGCACCTGTGGGATCCCTCCTGTGAGACTATTGGGACACTTACTAGAACGCCGCATATACGCTGCGGTGCATCTTGGGCCTACGCAACTGCAACCGCTCCTCAGACATGCTGCGCTTCATGGGCAATCAATAGACTCATCCCCAGCACCGGCAAGGTCCTTTGCTTAGAGGCGAGCAGCGCAAGATCGAGTAGCGGCTTTGACCCCTGCTGATATCATCTGACCAGCACACGGCCATCCCTCACACAGGCCCCGGACACGCAGAAGGTTGATGCTGCAGAGCGGGTGAGTCCCATATATTAAAACACACACGCAGCACTATAATATTTTATGACCGTTGGGAAGGTGTAAATAACCCCGTTGCTCAAATAGGGTCATATAACCCATCATCTACACAGGGGAAAATACGCTGAGTCCTGAGGATTGTACAGCCTGTCACTAACAGAGCCCTTAAATAATTGACTCCCACAGCACGCAAATTAGACTGAGAGTGATTGAGACAATAGCTGGTTCAGCAATAATCTTATTCTGGGATAATATTAACCTGGTTTGCAGATCAGGAAGTCTGGGTATAACATTCCTTTGGATACACAACAGGGGGAAGTTATGCCCAATAGGAGGGTTACTAAACCCCACAAGGGCTCACAATCCTCTAACATGGAGAATTACCTTATCACACCTGAAATAACCCCTGGGGTATCTAAGGAACATGCTGGCACAGCTGGACAAAGCAATACAACGCAACCAAACAATTCAGACACAACACAACCTGCCTATCTCACAAAGGAGGACATTAAGCACTTGTCATCAAAACATGATATTAGAGAGGCAATGTTAGATGTAAGGCGCATGTTCAGCGAAATTAAGCAAGACATCACTGCCATAGACCACAGGGTGGCAGAAGTCGAAGAGACGCAAGAAACATTGTGCTCCGATCTGCAACACCAGTCTAGTTGCTTACAGTCCCAGGAAACAATTGTGCATAGCCTAACTGAGCGTCTTGAGGACCTTGAAAATAGAAGTAGGCGCAACAACCTACGACTTAGACGGATCCCAGAGACAGTTGGCCCCCCAGATATTTTAGAGTATATTCAGGACCTATTTAGAAACATCAAGAATTCCCCAGCTACAGAAGATATCCAAATAGAGCGGGCTCACAGGGCTCTTAGGCCTAAACCGCCCTCAAGAGCTCCACCAAGATATTATAGTTAGAATGCTATCCTATAGGGACAAGGAGGAAGTTTTGGGGCACGCAAGAAACAAACAACATGTTACTTATGAGGGATCTGAGATCCAGGTCTATACAGACCTCTGTCCGTCCACGCTCCAGAAGCGAAGAGACCTGCGTTACATCATTTCAACACTACAAGCGCAGAAAATACAGTATAGATGGGGGTTCCCCACCTGCATTATTGCTTCTAAAAATGGTACGACAGCCACCTTTAAAACGCAGGCAGACCTACAGAACTTCAATCAAACTTTAGGCCTACAAATAAGACCGCCAGCTCAAAATCGGAACCCACATCCCCAGGAGCCGGTGATGGAGGAGGCAGAAGCACAACTGAACAGGCCGTGAGCCTGGCTTGTGGATCCTTTGACATCATCTTATGTATGACGGAGAAACTTGGGAGCTTACGTGAAGATCGAACCAGACAGATAAGTGACAATTATTGTGTTTTAAATAGTAATCTTCCAGATTGAAATTGTTGTATATATGCATACACCAAAGAACTTTCAGTCCAGAGGACAGATCCTGCACCTATGTGATGCACTATTAACTGATTGCTTTGGACTGAAGGACTCTCACCAGCAGTGCACTTAATTTGCAATGTATGTTTTGATGTGTGTTCATGTGCTAGATTGCTTTTACTAGATTTTGTCAATTCAGTTTTATCTGTCCCAATGAGCGTAGTCTCCTGCCCTTGGTCTATGCTCCAGATGGAAAGTTACACTGGCATTAGACGGGCCTTCGGGAAACTCCCGGGGCCTGCCTACGAGTCTGTGGCCTACGCCGGGGGAGGACACTGCTCTAATTTAAGTTTAATAACGTAAAATGATAAAGTGGTTTATTGTTAATATAAGTACACCAATTGCCTTTTTCTTACAAATAATTTTTTCTTGCAAAAATAAGCGTTTATTAATGAGAGTTATAGGGTTACTACCCTCTGTTGTATTATTCAAATATCTATTTAGAATTTATTGTTGACTTTATTGTTGCTACCCCGAATTTGGGGAACTTTACCAAAACTTATTATTACGTAGCTAGCGACTGGCTAGCCTCATCTACATTTTATCACTTAATCTTAACCCCTTTATAACTATAATCCTTATTTTCCTTTAACCCCTGCCTCTTTTCCCTTCTTTTCCCTTCTTGTATAACTTACATCTCTCCTCCTCCCTCCCTCCCCCCTCCCTTTTTTTTTTTTTTCTCTCCCTCTTCCCCCATCCCCCTCCATAACAATATTAGCACACTCATGATGGCACAAATACGTGGAAATAGAGATAGTCATTTGATTGACCTAATAACTGTAAATGTCAAGGGTTTGAACAACCCAGGAAAGCGATCGATAGTTACTCGGGATCTCCATAGGATGGGTGGGGACGTTATTTTGCTACAGGAGACACACTACTCCAAACATAATGAACCTAGATGGCACAGCCGACAATACCCAGAGGCAAACTTTGCATCAGGCCCTCGGAAGAAAAATGGTGTGGGCATCTTATTTCACTCCAAGGTCCCCTTTCGGGTAGCTCAGATCTATAGAGACCCGGAAGGCAGATACCTAATTTTGACAGGTACACTGTATAATAGACCCATAACCTTTGCTAATGTATATTTCCCCAACACAGCGCAGGACTTGTTCCTTAGGGGGGTAGCGAATAAGATCCTAGAAATTCAAATAGGCAATATTTTTTTGGGGGGAGACTTCAATGTATCCATCTGTCCTGAACTGGATACCTCTGATGGCCTCTCCAGCACTCCACTTAAAACACTCAAACATCTCACTAAAACACTTAAAGAAATGGTTGTACATGATGTCTGGCATACACTGCATCCTACAACAAGAAACTATACCTTTTACTCCCACCCACATGGGAAATATACCAGAATTGACTATTTTTTTACTGACTCGGTAAGGCTTTCGTTGACAACCAGCAGCAGCATAGGCTCGATCACTTGGTCAGACCATGCACCGGTCAGATGCTCTATAGATTGGCCAGACACCCCGTTGACTCCATTTGTTTGGAGATTGGAGGACTCCCTCCTTGCTGACCCCATTTTTAAACAAGAACGACAGAACAACATAAATGAATATTTTCGCTTAAACTCTGTGGATCATTTGAGTCCTACTACTGTGTGGGAGGCCCACAAGTGTGTGGTCAGGGGCCTTCTGATCAAACGTAAGGCTGCTCTTAATAGGGTGAAAAAAGAGCAATATGAGGGGCTCCTATTGGGGGTTTCCCGGGCCGAACAGGCGCACAAAGATTCACCTTTAAATGATACCCTTAAAAAGGGTTTAGTGGCTGCCAGAACGGACCTACTACAATATTTACAGCGAGAGCAACAGGAAAAAGCCCTAAAACTTAGACAGCGCTTCTTTGAGCAGAGCAATAAGGCGGGGAGGCTCTTGGCGCGAGCACTTAGGCGCCAACGGCTGAAGTCTTACGTCTACGAACTGGTAGACAGGGGGGGAGACAGATGTAAGGACGGACAATCAATCACAAATGGATTCAAGGAGTTTTATGAAACTCTATATAATATCCACCCAGGGGGTCCGGATCGGGACATAAACGCAGAGGACCCTGACTGGGCCATTCTAGACTACCTTTCAGAGGTTGATATGCCGAGCCTAACCCAAGAAGAAAAAGAGTTACTTGACGCCCCCTTTGGGAGGGAAGAGATTATTTTAGCAATTAAGGACCTCCCCACCGGCAAGAGCCCCGGTCCAGATGGATTCGGTATTCAGTACTATAAAATCTTTTCTGATGAACTGGTCCCACATTTACTTCACATATTCAGTCTATTGACGGAAGAGCCTACTCTACCCAAGTCGATGCTGGAGGCATTTATCACAGTTATTCTGAAACCAGGCAAACCAGCAGATCTGCCAGGAAGCTACAGACCAATATCTCTTCTTAACTCAGATTTTAAGATTTTAGCTAAGGTTGTGGCGAACCGTCTTAAGCGCTACTTGCCTAGGTTAGTAGCACTGGACCAGACTGGTTTTATTCCAGTGAGGGAGGTCCTCGATAACACCCTGAGAATCATCCAACTGATCTCACATGCCCAGGCTACCTCCGCACCGTTGGCATTAGTGTCAATGGATGCGGAGAAGGCTTTCGACCGGGTTAACTGGAGATTCATGCGGCATACCCTGGGGAAGTTGGGCTTTGGCCCTAAGTTTCTGAACAGTGTGCTTTCCTTATACTCGGCTCCCACAGCGCGAGTTCGGGTTAATGGTATGTTCTCCGCGCCCTTTAAGATTACTAATGGCACTAGGCAGGGGTGTCCCTTGTCCCCCCTCCTGTTTGCCTTGGTCATCAAGGTCCTGGCTTGCAGGATTAGAAGTAATACTGATATCGAGGGTATAAAAGTTGGAGACCTAGAACATAAAATTGCATTATATGCAGATGATGTTCTACTAACGCTAACCAACACTAAATCCTCCTTGCAAGCTTCA
The DNA here is from genome assembly GCF_027579735.1 of Bombina bombina. Classification (NCBI taxonomy): domain Eukaryota; kingdom Metazoa; phylum Chordata; class Amphibia; order Anura; family Bombinatoridae; genus Bombina; species Bombina bombina. The sequence continues at coordinate 468,106,155 of NC_069502.1, read as the reverse complement.
CTTATGGAGTTTGAGGCATATGGCAAAGTCTCGGACTTCCTACTTAATCCAACAAAATCGGAGATCCTTAATATCACGGAACCTAAGGAGACGATAGAGGCACTACGTGCTCAATGCTCACTCCGTATTTCACCTGGCAGGCTTAAATATCTCGGGATAGTTCTGGCCCCGTCCATAAAAGAGATTGTAGAAATAAACTACAAAAAGATCAGGGAAGATATAACCCAAGATCTTGCAACTTGGAAAAATAAAAATATCTCCTGGGTGGGGCGTATACACGTCGTCAAGATGAACGTTCTGCCCAGGATTCTATATATTATGCAGACTGTACCTCTTTCAGCTGCCTCACATCTCGTGCACCAGATGCAATCAGAAATAGAGGCATACATCTGGGGTGGTATTAAACCAAGAGTAAACAGGAACACGATGTATCTTCCTAGAGATAGGGGAGGTCTGGGTGTCCCTCAGCTCCTCGTCTACCGCAAAGCAATAGGCCTTCAGCGCCTGGTAGAGTGGTGCCATAACTCTCCTAATAAAATCTGTATAAGACTGGATGGAGATATCATGAGGCGAGGCAATGTTGGCTCCCTTGCATGGGTCTCAGCACAGCAACGTCCTAGACAGATGCAACAGTATCCACTAATGGAGGATGTCTTCCGACTGTGGGATGTGCTATTGAAAACAGACAAGAAGCTCTCGACAATTGACGCCCCAGTGACGCCGGTCTGGGAGAATCCAGATAATGGCCTTACTCATAAACCATATAATCGGAGCTTAGCTTATTCTCTAGCCGAGGCAGCTATCTCAAATACCATACTTGATGGAAAAATCAAAACACAACAAGAGCTGGCTGAATGGGACAACTGGACGTTCTCGTCCTGGTTCCGGACTGCACAGTTCCATCACTATTTTAATAGCCTGCAGGACAAAACACTGCTGTCCAAAAGTAAAACACCCTTTGAGATGCTCTGCACTACTAGGGAGGTACCTGATCACTTGATATCGCGCCTATACAAACTGCTACTGGTGAGAGACGACAATACCCTGCCTTCCTATGTTGAAGCATGGCAGAAGGACCTGGGTACCAGAATTGAGACACAGAATTGGTTAACGATTTTTGACAAAGCAAGAAAGGCATCGGTTTCTGCCCGCTAGCAAGAAATGCACTATAAGTTTTTTGAGCAGATGGTATCTTACACCTCAGAGACTTCGAAAGATTTATCCGCATCTTGGAGGGGAGTGCTGGAGGGGCTGCGGAGAGGAGGGCACTCTTATGCACGTATGGTGGACATGCCCACAGATACACCCCTTCTGGGAGAACATGTTCCTTGAATGTAGCAGAATCCTATCAGTTATCATACCCCCTGAGCCACACTATCTGTTGTTCCACAATCTACCCAAAATAAAAGAAGAAGCCAAAATGAGATTATTAATTCTGATGTTGAACTGTGCTAAAGGTCTGATCCTGAAGCACTGGAAATAATTTCAGGTACCAAACGTAGAGGAATGGAGGGAGGGAGTTAAAGATTTACTTAGCCTTGAGAGATACCATTACCTCAAAATAGGAAAACTCACTACACACGAATATATGACACTAATTTGGGAAGGCAAATTGATTTAGATATGGGATTTCCACGGGATCCCATACATCCTTGACCCAGGCTCCACATGGTGTGCCCTCCTCGTCCCTTTCCTCTCCCCCCCCCCCCCCCCCCTCTCCCCCCTTTTTTTTTTTTTTTTCTCCTTCTCGGTCCTCTTCCCAACACCCTTCTTTTCCTTATCTCTTCTTTCACTCTTCTTTCTTCTTTATAGCCCGCTTACATAATCTATAGATCACTGGGTTAACTGAGTCTTTTATTTACTCCTGTTCTATGAAGTAGGGAGCAGGCGTATGCTATTCAAATCACTAATAATTGCAGACACAGTTGAATCCATAGGAAAGCCTACTGTTAGTATATAATAGTGATATGTTAAGTGTTGATTGTATAATACCCTTAGAAGAATGACTTAATTATTTTTATATTCCTTTTTTGTTTTTGCTATGTTTTGAATGTTCTTTATTTTCTTTTTTTATCCTCTCAAGACCGTTGAATGTACGATATATATTGTATGATGCAGTTAGCATTTCTACAGACTTGGCGATACTAGTTGTTCTTGAAATGGCTGTATGACCTAATGTTTTTTCTTTATGTATTCATGAGCACATTCAACCAATAAAGCTTTTTTGGGAAAATAAAAAACTTGCATATTTGTTATTTTCACACATTTTTTTATGGCAGACACATAGCTTAATTTATAGTTTGGGGATTAACACCAAGAGCCCCTTGAACTGAGGCTTCCTATTGTGCCAAGATTCATCCTGGTCGTACAGGGAGAGCTAGAGGTCTGCAGAGTTGTGTGGCCTAGCTGTGCTGCATACTTGAAACTTACCCATATTCCCAAGGCGGAGACTATCCTGGGGAGTCTATTGAAAGACACTGGAGCACTGTGAAAGGTGACTTTCTTTCCCATAGTGCACACAGCAGACTGCAGGCCTGTTTGGAGGTATTCAAGTACCAGATAATCAGTGTCATAGGCCACTGCAGGCATTGAAAAGATGAGACTTGAAATGATCGCAGTATTAAGGAGAAGCAGCATTCCATAGACACCAAGGGGCGATTTATCAATGCTTCAACTGAATAGGCTGGAATTCTGTGTCAAATTAGATGCAAAGTTGATCCATCTTAGTTAGCAAAGCGTCAAGATCGTCAAATGTTGAAATGTGTGACGTAATATACGGTCCTGCGATATCAATCTGACGCAGATCGATGCTTGTGTTATTCAAGCGAAATACTGATCATCTGCTGTCACATTCAACTCTATTTTACCCTCTTGCTAATTTATCAAACATTCAACAGGTATGTTCGCATCTATTCTGACGCAGCGTACCTATCATTCAAACTGCCACCCTTGAGGCTGCAAATGCCATAAAAATCAATGGGAGTCTGAAAACACAGAAAGTTTATGTTCAATGCTGCAAGACAATGAAGCATATTAGATAATAAAGTAAATTAGAAACTTTATTAAAATTGTATACTCTTTCTAAATCATAAGACAAAATATGGGTTTCATGTCCTTTTCAGTTGATTTTATTTAGCTCTTATTACTAAATAAAATCAAGTAAGGAGATGTTACCCTACTTATGGATTATGTTACATCTTTGTCTCTTATTACAAAGCAAGGGGACAATATTATTGCTTCAAATTTGGTGCAAAGTATTGCTTCAAATTTGGTGCACTAGTAGATATAGGGATAAAATTGAAACATACATTACATAATATAGCTAACTTCCTTTTTTGGATAAATCTATTTGCACCATGTTTAACACATGTAATACAAGTCCCACTCTCCACTTAGCACCAAATTTGATGCAACACTTTTCACACCAAATTTGCCGCAATACTCCTAAACAACCCACAAACTAGTAAAGTTTTCCACAACTTCTTATTGGTAAATCCATAATCATGTGATTAATGAAATCAGACAATATGATTGAAATATACATTTTCTACTATCACTAACTAATCAAATTCCTCTATACCTGTGTCATTGATCACTCATCAGAACTTGTAAGTGCCATTTGTTACATTGTGTATTATACTTTGAAAGTATGTATATGTGAAATTAGTATTAAAGATAAACATTGATGATGACATTAGGCCACACAGTGTAATATTTTTGACAAAGATTTAAATAACCGAATGATGTTTGATTCAATATAATATTAAGCTGATAGCTCAAAGGGATAGTCTACCTAACATTAAACTGTCATGAATCAGATACACCAGAAATTAAAATCACCTCTTTACTGTCATCCTATTTTCAGTGTTTTTCTTCCTTCTCTTGAATTTCATTTTCATTAAGAAATGTCATCTTATATAACAGCCCATTTTTTTAACAGCTGTGTAGGGTTGGTGTTTTAAAGAAGACTTCAATCAGGAAGAGTTACACAGGTGCAGAGAGAAAACTGTCCCAGCTCTTAAAATATCCATTGATTGCAAATTAATACATATAAAATCCTGATTACATGTTATATTGGCAATTATTCTTGCTCAGAATAATAATATATTTACACTATATACATATAGTGGTATAAATAAACACAGAGATATGAAAGATAACATTGTTTAGAACAAAAAAAGGAATTTAGGGACATGTAAATATGTTTGCACAAGATTTCTGACAAACACACACATATATATATATATATATATATATATATATATGCATATATACATATATATATAGATATGCATATATACATATATATATAGAGATATATAGATATATAGATATATATATAGATATATATATATATATATATATATATATATATATACACACAAGTATGTGCAAAGCTATATGTACAAATTCTAGCATTGATAATCATTTAAAAAAAAGAAAACAATGTGAGATAGGCATATCATGATTTATAGAAATATAAATACATATTAATTTAAGTGAAAATATCATATATCAGATTTTTTTATAACAAATAAATAGAAAAATAACTTTCTATGATATATTATTGTTTGTTCAGGTATAAATCTAGCTATTTATTGGACATTAACAGATGGAAAATAAAAGATTAGCATTAGCGAAATGTGCTTGTTTATTGACAGTAATGAAATGGTATAAATAAAGTTAGAAAAAACAGAATATCCGTGACATCAATGACTTATTTATGAACAGTCCGATGTTCATCACGCTGTACTTGACTGGTGTGTTTTTGACAGACTTTTTAATAAATAAGGCAGTCGTATGTAGATTTGAGTCAGTGATGTCTTGCGAGCATATTGACTCCAGCGAATGCGCCAAGATTGACGCTTTGATAAATCGGCCCCCAAGCCACTCATGTTACTACAGAGACCCCAGAAAATGGAAGACTCAAATTCTTAAGTAGAAAAGGTTGAGGTAATAGGTGCATGACTCTCACATACCTATCGGCGCCATTACACCTGGAAAGCATGGCCCAGTCAGCTACTTTGATATGCTCCACACAAGAATTTTAACAAACTGATTTAAAATAATCTGTATACCATTAATTGTGCAGTACTATGACAACATTGTCTGGTCCTACTACTGACTATACTCCTAAGGGGAAAGTTTTAGTGTCAAAAATGGATTGGCTCCTTAGCTTAGATTCCTGCTTTTTCAAATAAAGATAGCAAGAGAACGAATACAATTTGACAATAGAAGTAAATTATAAAGTTGCTTAAAATTGCATGCTCTATCTGAATAATAAAAGGGAAAAAAATGGGTTTAGTATCCCTTTAATCTACTTCTTGGCAGGGGACCTTCTCTGCATATTTGTCACAGTCCAAGGTGATTAAGCGAAGCGTAATGACTTCCTACTGTAGGAGAATTAAAGCGGACATCATTTTTCTACAGGAAACACTCTGGCTTCTAGAACAACTCTCTCTATATAGGTCTGCCTATTTCCCACACTGTCTTCTAGCCTTTGACAAAACGAGAGGTGTTGTGATATTGGTTCATACAAATGTTTCATATGAACACATTTTTGCTGAAAGTGATGAAGAAGGCATGTAAATTATTTGTATCTGTCGACTATTCACCTTGGTAAATGTATATGTTCCCAACCAACATCAAGTACCTTTTGTTAAAAGTGTCCTAAAGATAGTTTAATCTGCCCAACAAAGCTCAGTTTTAATAGGGGGATTTAAATTTGGTGTGGGACCCATGTTATGATAAACAGCTATAAAAAGACAAAAAATATGATTCCTACACTGTCTCTTCTACCTTTAAATTTCAGGAAACTGCTTTGCATTATGGTCTGTATGATATTTGAGAACATGCCACCCCGATGAGAGGGATTACACCTTCTTCACAGATCCACATTATACGTATTCTAGGTTGGATTTCTTTCTCTCAGACTCAATATTATTGAATGATATAAAAGAATCCTGTATACATAATTGTACATAGTCAGATCATGATGCGGTGTCTGTGGTTGTGGCAGGTTCCCATAAACATTTTACTAGACCCTCATGGAAATTTCCACAGAACCTATGAGAGGAACCTAGCTTCTCTGACTCCCTGTCTTAGATTGTTTCTGAATTCATCAGACTAAACCAAAACAGCCAAACATCTGCTCAAACTGTTTGGTCAGCTCTAAAAGCTTATGTCAGGGGCTTTTGAATTGCTAAAATTGTTAAACTTAAAAAAGATAGAAGTGACCCTCCAGGGCAAGTAGGGTGCGATTTGAGCACTAAAGAAAAATTAAACAAGCAAAGCCCCAGTGAGGCACTTACAGTGAATATTAAAGGACCAGTCAACACATTAGATTTGCATAATCAACAAATGCAAGTTAACAAGACAATGCAATAGCACTTAGTCTGAACTTCAAATGAATAGTAGATTTTATTTCTGACAATTTTAATAAGTTATCTCTATTTCCACTCCCCCTGTACTATGTGACAGCCATCAGCCAATCACAAATGCATACACATACCATGTGACAGCCATCAGCCAATCCCAAATGCATATATGCTTATTCGGTGAATTCTTGCACATGCTCAGTAGAAGCTGGTGACTCAAAAAGTTTAAATATAAAAAGACTGTGCACTTGTTTTTAATGAAAGTAAATTGGAAAGTTGTTTAAAATTTCATGCTCTATCTGAATTTTGAAAGTTTAATATTGACTTGAGTGTCCCTTTAATAGATGACACAAACTGCTTCATGAAAGGGAATATAAGAGGGTAATATCCAATCGGATTAGATTCAGCTTATGTACTATAAAGGCAACAAAGCTAATGAAAGCCTAACCAAAAAACTCAGGGACAGATCTGTTCATTCCGGAATTCAGGGCCTTGAAGTTGATGAGAAAAGAATTCTTGCACCAGAGTCCATTGGTAATTCCTTTGCGGCTTTCTATGAGAAATTATACAACATTCAGATTTACGAAACAGATACATCTTATCCCATAGACAAAGCAAAAGCATATTTAGGCCTTCCAAAACTATCTAATGCAGCACAGGAATCCTTATAAGAACCATTCACCACGTTAGAGATTTCCCATGCCAACAACGCAAACCAAATATAGCCACTGGACCTGATGGGATCACAGATGTCTTCTTCAAAACACTAAGACCCCATATAACTCCTTTTCTCTAGTCAGTGTTCAATGAAGTTGGTGACTCTGGGTTATTCCATAGAGAATTCTTGGAGTCTGCGATTTTAGCAATACCTAAACTAGGTAAACCAGGTAAAAGTCCATGGAAATACCAAATAAAGCCCCTGGGCCTGATGGGATCACAGGTGTCTTCTTCAAAACACTAAGACCCCATATAACTCCTTTACTCTAGTCAGTGTTCAATGAAGTTGGTGACTCAGGGTTATCCTATAGAGAATTCTTGGAGGCTACGATTTTAACAATACCTAAACTAGGTAAAAGTCCATGGAATTGTGGTAAAGGTATTGACCTATATCTCTTATTAACCTAGATATAAAGCTCTATTCCAGACTTATAGCAAACAGAATTGTATACTTACTACCTACTATTATCCATGTTGATCAGGTAGGTTTTACCTTTCGTTAACAGAGACCTGACAACACACATAAACTCTTAAATATTTTTTTCAGAAGCAGGGCGAAGAGGTATCTTCATGGTAGCCCTGTCACTTGACGCTGAAAATGTGTTTGATAGGGTGAGATGGGGATGCCTTTGGAAGGTCCTACAGATTTTCAAATTTTAAACTCTGTTCATTAAGTCTATTGAAGCACTTTATTCTCATCCTTTTGCTAAAGTTAAGGGTATAGGCTTCTGGTCCATAGAGCTTAATATAACAAATGGAACTAGATAGGGATGTCCTCTATCCCTCTTGATATTCGCCCTGGCCATGAAACCCCTAGCACAGGCAATCAGAATGGCCCCCTCAGTTAAAGGTGTTGCAATTTGAGAGTACACAGAAAAGATTGCCCTATTTGTGGATGATGTGACCATAATGGTCACTAAAAAAAGACAAAAAACTCCACAGCACTAAAGTTTACCTCACTTTATTCCAGAGTGTGAATCCAACAGGTAGCAATGTTTCGGGCTTTCAACCCTTACTCATGCTATGTGATTCAGATGTTATTACATACACTTATATAGCACACTAGAATCAACAAGTTGCTTAATTACCTAAAACAATTTACCTGTATGAAATACCTGTGCCTAAGTACAAATTGCACCATCTAGTGGCACCTTAAAAAAACAACACATTATTTTAAATTAATGAATCAAAAAATGCATACACAGATGATCAAATGTAAAAAGACATGTCCTACTCCTTATTTATGCCATAAGGGCGTTTAATATAAAAATCCAATACAACCCCCTTCTTTTTAATAGTAGTTCACTGTCACCCCCTGTCTAGGCAATTTAATCTGATTAATTACCTGCCACCTCAAATGGCTAATCGAATGTCCAGACTCTTTGTCCCCACACCTAATATTCGATTTATGTTCCCTAATACAGTCACCAGCCTTTCTTATAGTCTCCCAAATATAAATCTTAGAGCATGGACACTTTAATAAATATATAACATAGGTGGAGCTACAGGTATAGTAATCCCTCATCTTATATATTTTGCCAGATCTTGGGTGAACAAATGTGGCTCCTTTGATCATAGAATTACAACTGTTACAGCCTAAACAGGGATAGCAACCCATGTTCTTTTCCGTTATAAAAAACTCTGAGTTTATTTTTTTCCTACTGCCTATATCAGTCTGTACCAACATATCTTTTAAATTCCGATTTCTTTTATAGGCCATCATAGGGATTTTAATCACATAGCATGAGTAAGGGTTAAAACCCCAAAATGTTGCTACCTGTTGGATTCACACTCTGGAATAAAGTGAGGTGAATTTTGGAAATTGTAAAGAATGGCACACACTTATAAACCATATTATTATTATTAGTTATTTGTAGAGTGCCAACAGATTCTGCAGCGCTAAACATAGGGGCATAGCCCCCTCATCAATCACCTATCCATTGTCTTAGAGGCCTACTTACAGGCCTATCCAATATACATGACTCTGAGTGGGTTGATTGGAATATATGTCCGTTGGGAGATCTATATAGTCAGAATATGTTTCAAACTCATAAGCATATAGTGGTACAGGTAGAAGAAGCCCCTGGTTGGCTATTTTTTGAGAGCACTAGAATATTATGTTTTCTGCAGTCTTGGGGCTTTCAGAGACACCAAACTTGGATAGATACTAACTAGGAAAGTAGATGTTTTACAGTTGGGAGATTGGTTAAGCCCCTAACGGTCCACCATATGCTCCTGTTAGATGACTATTGTGAGGAATCCCCATGGCAGCTTAAAACTAGGAAAAGGGAACTAAATAGACAATTTGAGGCAGATATTATATTAACTAAGACTTCACTGCACTGTACCTTGTATTTAGAAACATATTTCAAGTTATTATTGAAATGGTACTTGACTCCAGTTAAAGTAGCTAAAATATATCCTGAAATATGCTCATTAAAGTGTTGGAGACAGTGTAAGGAAATGGGAAAAGATCTTCATGTCTGGTGGTGCAGCCCTAAAATCACTCCCCTATGGAAACAGATGTCCCGTTATATAAGAATCTAGGGTTAAAAACTATTGAATCTCTGAGCTTTGCCTTATTGCATATTGGAGTTAATAGTCTATCAGTCTCACAGAGATCACCATATAATTATTAACTCAGCTGTTAAGATTTTTATAGAGCATTGCTGGAGTTTTGAAGATGCTCAAATAATAGACTTTCTGGCCTCTATGGAAAAAGGTTATTATAATGCAATTGATAAAATCGATAGCTACTGGGTAATTTGGGATTCATGGATTAATTATAATAAATAAAGCCCAATTAGGTAATCTACAAGAACACCTCCAATATTTTACCCCCACAGCCTCCCCCCCTCCCCCACTTCCCTACCTTTTGTTTTTTTTCTCTTTCACCTGCCTTAGAATTATTGCTCCCTGTGTGTTTACTAATTGTTAATTAGTGTATTCCAGGATGTTATACACTTGGGCCAAATATCTCATTAGGCAATTAAATTTCAGTATTCATCAAGCAATATGACCTTTGACTCCTGTGTAAGGTCATAATTGAATTCTCAAACATAAACATGTCCTCTGTTTGTGTTATATACAGTATGGTGACTTTCTGTTTGTACCTATAACTGTAAATGGTAAATGATATATCTTAGAATATTATTTACCTCATTGTTTTTTGATAGATAGTTATGAGGTTGTGCTTTAAACACCCAGTCTGAATTGAGTCATGCTATGTCTATATGTTGGACTTTCTTATTCATTTACTTGGCAGAACAGACTCTTATTCCAGATGGACTTGTTTTCTAGCTTGCAAGGACATTTCCGGTTAATATAAAATAAAATAAAAAAACAAATGGTTGTATTTTGTTTATGTTGATTCTTAAATAAGCACCAAAAGAAATACACCTAAAGGACACAATACAAGATTTTTACAATCATACCTAAAGTTTACATACATATACTATACAATAGATATAAAATAAAACAATGTATATACATATTTCATATACCACATCCCCAGCTCCTATAGTTTTAATAGGAAGTTGTTGTTGTTTTGTCTTTATATTCGTCATGTCTGCAATCCACTTTGTTAATGAAGGCATTCCGTGGGAGTTGCATGGGTATTCCTGTATTTTAGTGGGGAAGCGTTGCCATGGGTTTCTAATATTCTCTGCCCTCCATTTTAGCTATAACTTTTCAGTCTCACTTGATTCTCAGTGGTGATATTTTCCAGTGTGACAAATCTAGTGACAATGTAATGTACAGTGGAACTGAATATACATATGCATCAGTTGAAGTGTTACTACACAGAATTTTTATTTTTTATTTTCGCAAACTCAGCCTATTTTTTGTAAACAAGCTTTAAAAACAGCCCCCCTCCCCATCGCTACCTACATCGCAGCTCAGTGGCAATGTCGATGGACTAGGGGAGACACATTGCCACTCGTCAGCACAGAAAGGTTCAGACCACTTTTTGGAATATCAAGACCACAGAAATGAGAGAGATCTCTCAGTGCTGGAGAGTTCTGCCACTTTTTCTTGAGCATTCAGGGAGTTTAGCCACTGTGAGTTCTGCACTACAATGTCTCTCCAAGCAGGAAAATCTTTGATCATCAGGCCCTAAATGTGAAAGCTGTATTTCAGATTGTGTTTGAGAGTGACTCTTAGGGATAGTTTTACCAAGCAGTGGATGCTGCAATCTACCCCCGTAGTTTTCCGATAGAAACTTAAGTTAAGAAGCGGCTGTCATAAGACCGCTGCTCCCTAACTGACTGCAATCATGCTGATATGATCGGGATGATTGACACCCCCTGCTAACAGCCAATTGGACTTGCATGTGCAAGGGGTGGCATTGCACAAGCATTTCACCAGAAATGCTTGTGCAATGTTAAATGCTGACAGCGTATGCTGTTGGCATTTAGAGATGTCGGGCGGACATGATTCGCTCCATTTAATAAATCAGCCCTTTAACCTAAAAGTTTGAGCAAGATGAGCAGCTTACTACCATTTTCTATTGAAAGTTTAGGGTTTGCTATTTAGGTACTGGTGCATTAAATGTTTTGGTTACAATTAATTTTTTTTTTTTTATAATTTTTATTGAGGGTATGCAGAAAACAGTGTAATAGACATCTTACAGAAATGTAGTCTCTGTCTTTCTGATGAGGAGTGTCCCTTAAAAGTAGGAGTAGGAGTTGTAAACCATTGCTCCATGAACAAAGATAGTATAATTAAAACATTAAAATAACATTGGGTCACATTAATGAATATTTTGATAGATATATAGCATAGTACCACGTCTCACCTCTCATTATACTCAAAGAGGTGAGACACAGTAGCAAAGGCAATCATGTGAATAAGCATCAAAGATAGAGAGAAAGTAGTAGGAGTAAAGAGGGGAAGAGGAAAGAGAGGGGAGACAAAGGCAGGAGGAAGGTCAGGAAAGAAGGGGGAGGGAAATAGGGGAATAGTTTATGGAATTATTCTTCAGACATCACTCTTTGAGGAAGCGTCTCCCATGGGGCCCATGTGGTGGTGTGTAGGTCTATGCTTCCTCTATTTATACATACCGCCTCTTCCATTAATTTAACCTGAGACATAATCTCAAGGACTTTACCTAAGGTAGGGACATTCAGCTGTTTCCAATATCTTGCTATAGCAAGGTTGGTGGACATCAAGAGGTAGATAAGGAGCTGTTTCTGGGGTTTCAGGATCTTAGACACGTTCAAATGTAGCAAGCAAGTCTCAGGACCCCAACTCACAGGTATAGAGAGGTGTTTAATCAGATCTAGGACTTTGGTCCATAACTGCTGTAATTCTGGACAACTCCACCAGGTGTGGACATCGTCTCCTCTACGGCCACATCCCCTCCAGCACCTATCCGAAGTACCCAGGGAAAATCTATAAATCCTGTTGGGAACCCAGTGCCATCTCGTTAGGAGTTTGTAGAACAATTCGAAAAATGTTATGCTATGTATTGTCTGCCTGGTATTGGCTATTGCTTTCATCCAGGTCATCCAGGTCTGGGCGTCAAATACTTTATCTAGGTCCTTTTCCAAAGCTAATATATTGTGTGTCTTTTGTAATATAGGACAGTTTAGTAGACATTGGTAATGTGTCGTAAGTGGTCTGTGGTCCTGTATTCCCATCTTCCACCTAGATTCCCATATTGTTGAGTTACGCGGTTCAGTTTTGAAAAAATTCCAGCTATGTATTAGGGATCGAAAGCGGGTGACTTCAAAGTGTAGTTTGCATGGGATCTTGTAATGTGAAATTAGCTCAGGGCCTGAGGCCCAAGTACCACTGATATGCATGTCTTGTAGGGTTGTGATGGAGAGAGCAGACCAGCCAGAGAAGCATGAGTCCGGTAGGTCCCTAAGAAGACCCTGTATACCGTGTATAGGGGACGGATGAGGGGCCACCTGAGGGGAGTGGCGAAATTTATGCCGCATGGAGAGGCAGTGTTTTATCACCGGATTAGGTGGGGAGGGAAGAAGTCTGCAGTGTTGTGGGGTCCATATGAGGTCTGACAATAGGATACCGTGGGGAAAGGAAGCTTGTTCAATATCATACGAGCGGGGAAGTTCCCATCTGGTACCCCATCCTGCTATATGTGTCAGCATAACAGCCTCGAAGTACGTTCGGAGGTTTGGGAGGCCTAGTTCTCCTCTATCTATTGGTGCCTGCAATATTTTGCTTGCTATACGAGGGCGTAAGTTCAACCAAACGTATCTGTTTAATATAGATTGGAAGTTATGTGTTGGGGAGTTGCAGCGGAAGGGACCTCTATAGATAAGTGAGTTTCGGGAGAAGCATCATCTTGAATGCAGATATTCTTCCCATCCATGAAATTTCTTTGTATCTAGGAAGTGTTAGTGTCTGTTTGAAATTCTGAAGGAGATGGTCATAATTAGTCGTTACAACATTTTTAAAGTCGTGTGAGAGGAAGACACCTAGGTGTCTGATTCCTTTTAAATTCCATTTGAACTTATATTGAATTTGTAGGGTACATAGTTGGGTCACTGGGAAATGCAATGGGTAGGCCTCTGTCTTAGTGACATTGAGTTTGTAATAGGACAATTTACCAAAGAGGTCAAAGAGGTTGAGGAGGCAAGGGAGAGATTGGTCTGGGTCCGTCAGAAAGACAGTCAAATCGTCTGCGAATTGGCTGAGCTTCTGATGTGTCCCAGCTTCAATTCCTAAGGTCAAAAGGACGGGAACAAAATCCCAGGCCTCTAACTCAGGTGGTCGGACTAGAGTAGAGAGCTCCCACTGCTCTGCAGTAGCCTTCCGGGAGGCCCACTGCCTTCAGGACTGCCATGAGGTAGTACCATCTCACCCTGTCAAATGCTTTTTCAGCATCAAACGACAGGGTGAGAAGGGGTCTTTCAGAGCTATTGGCCTCTGCAAATATGTTCAATAGGTGGCGTGCACTAACAGTGCCCTGGCAAATTTATCACAAAGCCTACCTGGTCTCTATGGACTATACCCGGGAGCAGATGACCTAATCTAGTGGCCAATATCTTGGAAAAAATCTTTATGTCTAGGTTGATGAGTGATATGGGTCGGTAACTTTTGCACAATGATGAGTCTTTACCCTCTTTTGGTATAGTCAGTATGGAGGCTTCCAGAAATTGTGCACAAGAAAAGGAGCACCAGCCGAAAATAGGGTAAAAACAAGTCTTTATTGTAACATCTATTTAAAAGCCAGCTTCTCAGGCAAATAAGAACACGGAGGTCAGCAAAGCAAACAGCTGACGCGTTTCGGCATTGTGCCGTAGTCTAAGCTGACTGTCCATGTGGTAGGAGCACCTTAAAAATACCCTTAGCTGCCTCCTATTGGTTCGTGTAAATTAGCATATGTAATTTGTTTAAACACCGCAAAACATTTGGTTTTAATTTCTCACTGCATAAGGCTTCAACTACATCCTGTTGTCATTTATCTAAATTAGCAAACAGTATCAACAATTACAAAGTTTTGTTGTCAAAATAATTTGCTTAATAAAGTGAACAACTCTCATTTTTAAACAATGAAATATAGATCAACACCTAACTTTAAATATAAGAAATGCAAAAGTTCATTTTAACTAATCTCTAATTATAAAAAAACTCATTGTTGTTAGCAAGGTTGAAAAAGCAGAACACAACAAAATATATATAATTCTGAGTATACAAAAATACAAACTGAAACTAAGAATAATGTTAAGCTGGTTCATAAAAAATAATAAATTCTCAACCTATATCACTCTTGTGGGTTACGTGTGATCTGGTAGAACAATTTTAAAAGAGAAAGATATACTATAAATAGTAACTACTTTGTTGTATATGACATATTGTAAGGACAAGCCCCCAGTGATGTCAGTGATCATCGCCAACAGTGTTAGCGTGTGAGAGATACACTCTGAACAGCGCACGGCAGGGCATTCGATGTGAGGGGAATCCTCTGTGCAAGATCGAGTTAGCCCGGTAAGTCCGCAATTGCAGAAGCTGACTTTTGATTATTCACGGTGACCTCAGTATTGCCTGATTTATACATTAACACTGGGGAACGCTTATTACAGCTTAAAGGTCTCGACACAGGCTTTTAATTTTGAGACTGTACAGATATCATTCCGGGACTGTATTGGTAATTGGTCTATCTTTATAACACATGACATTGCTACACTGTGTGTTTATTCCCACTACCTTTATTACCACCAACAGGAGATACCCTTCTTTGTATCTAGGCTTCCAGAAATTCTCTGGGTAGGGAGTCGCTTTCAAAGGTTTCAGCAAACAGGCGCTGCAGGTATGGGATGAGGATATTAGCGGTAAGTTTTGTAAAATGGGGATTATACCCATCCAGTCCAGGGGCCTTATGTAGTTTAAGCGACCTAATGGCTTCTTTAATTTCAGAGTGGGTTATGGGATTTGCAAGGTGGTCTGCCGTATCTGCATCTAAGCTAGGGAGGTTTAGGGACAAGAGAAAGGCTGTGACAGAGCGCAAGTCCATTCTAGGGATATGTGAGCAGGTATCCAGATTGTACAGGTCTCTATAGTAGGCCATAAAAGCCTATCCTATGTCTCTAGGGGCATGGAGGGTTTTGCCAAGATGAGATATCTTTTGAATTTGTGCAGTATTGGTTCTAGTCCTAAGTTTAGCAGCCAGCAATCTATCTGCCCTGTTTCCCTGATAGTAGAACAGTTTTCTGAATTTGAGCAAAGATTCCTGCATACGGGCCGTCTATTTGGTCGTAATCTCAGCTCGAAGCTGTCCAATACGACCTGCCAAAGTAGGGTCAGGTTGTAGTTTATTCTGTTGTTCTAGGGGCCTAAGCTCTCCAAAAAGTTGAGCTAAGGTGGCACCCCCATCTCGCCTCAACTGCGCATCTCTTTTTAAGAATGTACCTCTAAGGAAAGCCTTCATAGTTGCCCATATATTAGTGTCCGTCGTTTGTTTGGTGTCATTCCATTTGAAAAAGTCTCGTAAGTCAGACGCTCTTTGCTTAGTCCAAGGGTTTTTGATCAGGTAGTCAGCTAGCCTCCACGAATGCAAGTTACTAACAGGGGGAGTGGGTTTATGTTGACAACCAGCATATCGGGATCAGACCACGGGCACACTACAATTCTCGCAGAGAGAGCTTTGTCTAGGGTCCATGAGTCCGTAAACACATAGTCAATACGGGAGTATGAGTGATGTGCCCTAGAGTAGAAGGTGTAGTCCCTCTCCATCGTGTGTAAACATCGCCAGATGTCAAAATAGTTATGTCTCATTATGAGGTTGCGGAATCTCTTAGATAAAAGGCATGTCCCTCTGTCAAGGTCTGGGTCTTTACCTGTCCGTCTGTCTAGTGAGGGATCCCAGGCTGCATTAAAATCTCCGCCTAGTAGCATGGTACACCTCTTAAGCTGGTCCACTCTCTCCAGTAACTGTCTCAAAAATGGGATCGGATGTGTATTAGGGACGTAAATATTGACTAGGGTGTATAATGTATCATCTAAGTTGCAAACGAGTATCAGGTATCTACCTTCCGGATCTCTGTCTATGGTGATGGGGGTATACTTGACGTCTTGTCTTATAAGTATGGCGACACCTCTCTTTTTATTTGTGTAGGAGGCCGTCTCACAGATCTGGTATAGGTTGGATCTGAGTTTATGTGGGGATGGCATAAAGTATTTATTATTAAGACAGCAGGAAAAAAGCAGCAACGTTTCGGGACTTCTGTCCCTTTGTCAAGCTAATGTGTACAATGAATTCAAACACCTTATATAACAGTATACCACCAGGTGGCACTAAAAACACACATATATATATATATATATATATATATATATATATATATATATATAAACAGGTAAAAGTTAACCTTTTATATACTGGATTAATTCATTTTTTATATACTGAATTAATTCATAATAATTATGTACAAAGATTACTCAGAAAGAAGCATATTATACCATCAGAGATGATGTACTTAAAGAAACACTGATAAGTCCCAGTCTTTGTTCATGCCATTGGGATACATGGTACCCAATTCATGAATCCAGAACGCCTCTCTTTGTTTTAACATTTTCTCCCTATCCCCTCCTCTACGTAATTTGGGAACATGGTCTATTATCTGAAAACGGAGCTGATTTATGGCGTGATTTTTATCTAGGAAGTGTTCAGCGACTGGAGCTTTTAGATTTTTAATTCTTATAGAGATTTTATGTTCTATGATTCTGTCGCGTACACATCTAGTTGTTTCTCCAACATAGCTCCGCCCACAGGGACATTTAATTAGATAGATAACATAATCAGTGTTGCAGGTTTAGTACCCTCTAATGTAATATTTTTTACCATTACATGGGTGGTAAAACACGGAACCTTTAATTAAATTCCCGCAACATGAACAATTCAGACATGCATATGAGCCCAATCTATTAGTTGTTATATATCCTTGATTTACAGATGTTCTAGGGCCTATATCTGCCTTAATTAAATGATCTTGGAAATTTGTGCTACTTTTTTATGCAGGCATAGGTGGTTTCTGGAATTCTAGAATGTTTTGCTGTTTTGGATACATTCATTTTGACCCTGGAAGCAGGTCACTGTGACTTTGCATAATTCTACTGTGTGCTGGACTTCTTTCATTGTTCTTCTTTATGTGGGGACGGGTCAGTCCAGTGAGTCTCTTGTATGTATGCAATTGTCGATTTATTTTTTGTAAAGTACCTTACCAGTAGCCTCCGTTTCGTGAGGGTATTAAGTCCTTTTGTGTTTAGGGTTGTTATTGTTAACTCCGCCATGAGTCACCTTTAGAGGGGTGTCGATGGATGTCTGTCCTTTTAACCTGTTGGGGTAGTGGGGGAAGAGGAGATGTAGAGAAGAAGTGGAAAAAGAGAGAGAGAGGTAGGAGAAAAAGAAAAACATATCTGTATCGTACATTCATTGTTATACATTGAAGATTCACTCATGCATAATAGAACTGCTCAGGGTGGCTCTAGGAGTACTAACTTTAGAGTCCTAGAACTACTCTTATATAAGCGTTTATTTAAGCGCTTATAAATCGGGGGGGAGTGTGATGAGGTTTGGGATTTGGATTTTGAAGGGGCCCACATCTGTGGTAGGGCTTTCATAACCTTTATGTGTCGTCTTTAGCTAGCCTGCATAGACCTCAGGGGGGGTCATTACTATAGAGAAGTATTAGAGGGGGGTAAGTAAGGTGCTTATATTTAGGTTTCCTACTCGCCATACCTCCAGGGTTTAAACAGTTAGGCGATGTTGGTTTAACACTAGGGAAGTTCTTAACTTAGGATAAGGTGGAGGCTCCAGAACTGCGGGGTATACACCTGTGAGGTGGGTAAGCATAAATAGTGTAGATATCAATAGTTCACTTCACAATATATATAAGAACACAAAACATAAGTCCCTAATGACAGACCAGATGTTCTCTGCAAAGTCACGAGTAACTGGTCTAACTGTAAGGTCTCTGAACTGCTGGCCTCTATAACTGTATAAAGGTAAATCAAAACACAACATTCCTAACTCAGAGTCCTGAGGCTTCCTCAGAATTTAGGGGAGCATACTGTAAAGGATACTGTGAGGCCACAAGGCCTCTACTTCTAGTCCTGGCTGGCATCTTATAGGGTCTCCTGGCCCAAAAGAGGAAGCTGGAATATGGAGAGTTCATCATCCTAGGGTAGGGTTGCGGGGGTTAGTGAGATGCTTTCTAGCTGTCAAAGCAGATCTGTGCGTAGGAGGTTGCCACTCAGGAGCTCCAGCTCTAAGTGGGAGCATCCGCGAGGAGGGTGTTTCTCTGTCCTCTCGGTCCTCCAAGAGAAGACCCCACTTTTGCAGGAGAAGTCGTGCCTCTTCTGGCGTCGAGATCATGTGCAAGTGGTTGTCTTTTGTTATCAGGAGTCTTACAGGGAAACCCCACCAGTATATTATGCCCTTGGCTCTCAAAATTTTGGTGTAATCTGCATAAGTCCTTCTCAGATACAGCATGTGTGCTGATAGGTCTGGGAAAATCTGTATTTGCTCGAACTTCTCTGGGAGGGTTTTGGATCTCATATCAACATTGATGATCTGTTTTTTAAACGTGAAATAATGGAGCCTGGTAACCACATCTCTGGGTTTATCTGTTGAAAGGGAGCACGGGCTCGCCACTCTGTGAGCTCTGTCGATCAGGATATCCGAGTCATTTGCCTCTGGGACAAGTTCTTTAAAGGGTTCCTTCAGATCACTATCCAGGTCTTGGGGAGAGACTGTTTCAGGGATCCCCCTGATTCTCAAGTTGTTTCTCCTGGATCTGCAAGCTTAGCTTCCAGAGAGGAGATTTGGGTAGCCAAGTTCTCGGAATAGGAGAGAAGGTTGGTATGGATTAATAAATCTTCCTGTTTCCTCTCCAGGGCATCCATATGTTCTCCTATTGAGGCTATTTCCCTTTTAAGATTTGCATGGGATCTATCAAATTTCTTTGTCATCGAATCGTGGTGTCCCGCTAGCAAGTTTTTAATGGTGTCAATTAAGGACTCAGAATCCCCTTCAGACTGCGTGCTATTATTATTACGAGTGTTACCTAATGCTGGTCCCAGTAGGGTCTTGTATGGGATGTTAGAGTCAGACATATCTTCATCTGATGGGTCTGGTGGCACCAAAGCAGCTGGGTGAAAGTGATCTAAGACAGTCTTTTTTTGTTCTGCACCCTGGATTTCCTCCTCTGGTTCTGAGAATCAATGTAGTTACTCCGCTCAGTTAATACTCTGGGTGTTAGAAACCTGGAGTATTTTGATTGTGGGGCCATGATGACCTTAGCAACTGAGATGGCCTTAGGAACTGTGTTGACTGTGGTGGCAGCTAGCAGAAAGGTTAGCTCACCGCTAACGTAAGCAGCGCTGGTATTGAGGTGAGATGTGGAGCAAAATTTTGCTCTACACTCACTTTTTTGCGGCTAACGCCGGGTTTGTAAAAACCTGTAATACCAGCGTTGTCTGTGAGCGGTGAGCATAAACTGCTCGTTAGCACCGCACAGCCTCTAACGCAAAACTCGTAATCTAGGTGAAAGTGTTGCATAAAAACAAAACATAATTGTTAAAAAATGAAGAAATAACTGTGCTTATTCGTATTATAGATAATGAGTCTAGCTCTAGTGTAAGGATCATGATCATGTAATATATAATGTAATATATAATAATATACATTATATAATCATAAAAGGTAAGAATACCCATGGCATAATTAGTTTAATATAAATCACTCTAATTTACTAATACTCTAATGTGAAATCGGATGGAATAAAAAATGTTAGTTATTATGAATAAAACTGCTAGTGAGAAGAATAATCTGTAAAAGTTGTATGGACTAAACAGGGGTGTGTTAGTCAAGGAAGAGGTCTAAATCTAATTGTTTATTCCTTCCCTCTGGGTGTCTAGTGTGAAGTGTGTGTAACACTTCTTTTCTCTGAAGCATAGGTAAGCTGTCTCCTCCTCTTGGGCTTTTTTAAATAGTTTCAATGCCTATAAATAAGAAGTGGGTTGTGCCTAATCCATGTGTTCGAAAATGTTTTGCCACAGGGGTTCTAGGCTCCTTTTTTCCTAAGGAAATTAAATGCTCAGGTATCCTATCTTTCAGGGCACGAGTAGGGATACCTATGTATTGTTTGAAACATAATTTGCAATTGATTAAGTATATCAAAAATTGTGAAGTGCAATCTATTATCTGTCACATGTGAAAAGTTTAACCAGTTATTGCTGAAGTAAAGATATTAGTCTTATTTGTGTTATTTATGTATTCACAACATTTACAGGGTACATGTCTACATGTCTACACTTGTAGAATCCCTGTGTTGTATTAATCCAATTATCTGTGGGTGATGTTTGTCCTGCAAACTTCTTTCTGATCATGTAAGAAGAGGGAGCTTTTTTGGCTACACCCTTCACAATAGTTTTATTTTTAACTATATTGCATACCTTCTCATATTGTCTACTATATTTAGGGATGAATAATATATTATTACATTAGGTTTTTCTCTTTTTGTGAATAAACGATTCCTATCAAATGAAGCAATTTCATTAATCAACAGTATAGGTAGTGTTTGTTATACACTCTTTCAAGTAATCTCTTAGTGAGATGATCTGCTTTGAGAAGATAAGTAGATAGATTGGTGCAATTTCTGCATAAACACGGATATTGTCCCCTATGTATTTCTTTTTTCAAATGTGGTATGTGGTATGAATCAGCTCTTAGAATTGTGTTCTTAGCTGTAGTTTTGCTGAAGGTAGATGTCACAATATTGTGTTCTGTGTATATACTAAGGACCCTAGTTATCAAGCCGTCAACCTCAAATACGCTGGAATTCCGCAGTGTATTTGTGGCGAGGCTGATTCGCCTTAGTTATCAAGCCCTAGATACCGGCAAAAGTAGAATTTAGTGACGTAAGCTTCGATCCGCCGGACTCAGTCCGACACAGATCGATGCTTACGTCACTACAGATGTTCCGCACACAAGTTATCAAAAAACTAGCAGGTACGCTCGGCACTTTTCCGGCCCAGCGTACCTGGTTTTCAAACCGCCGCCCTGGAGGAGGCGGATCCCATAGGAATCAATGGGAGTCTGACCATAGCGAAAGTTCATGTTCGCTGCTGCCAGACATCCCATTGATTCCTAAGGGAGCTGTCTACACCTAACACCCTAACATGTACCCCGAGTCTAAACACCCCTAATCTGTCCCCCCTACACCGCAGCAACTAAATAAAGTTATTACCCCCTAAACCGCCGCTCCCGGAGCCCACCGCCACTATAATAAATATGTTAACCCCTAAACCGCCGCACCCGGAGCCCACCGCCACTATAATAAATATGTTAACCCCTAAACTGCCACTCCTGGACACCACCGCCACCTACATTATACTTATTAACCCCTATCCTGCCCCCTACACCGTCGCCACCTATAATAAATGTATTAACCCCTATCCTGCCCCCCCTACACCGCCGCCACTGTAATAAAATTATTAACCCCTAAACCTAAGTCTAACACTAACCCTAACACCCCCCTAACTTAAATATTAATTAAATAAATCTAAATAATATTTCTCTTATTAACTAAATTATTCCTATTCAAAAATAAATACTTACCTTTAAAATAAACCCTAATATAGCTACAATATAAATAATAATTATATTGTAGCTATTTTAGGATTTATTTTTATTTTACAATAAAGAGAAATGTACCTGTGAAATAAATCCTAACCTAAGTTACAATTACACCTAACACTACACTATACTTAATAAATTATTCCTATTTAAAAATAAAATACTTACCTGTAAAATAAACCCTAAGATAGCTACAATATAATTAATAATTACATTGTAGCTATTTTAGGATTCATATTTATTTTACAGGTAACTTTGTATTTATTTTAGCTAGTTAGAAAAGTTATTAAATAGTTATTAACTATTTAATAACTACCTAGCTAAAAGAAATACAAAATTACCTGTAAAATAAATCCTAACCTAAGTTACAATTAAACCTAACACTACACTGTCATTAAATTAATTAAATAAATTAGCTACAAATAACTACAATTAATTTAAATAAATTAACTAAAGTACCAAAAATAAAAAAAGCTAAGTTACAAAAAATAAAAAAAATAAGTTACAAACATTTAAAAAATATTACAACAATTTTAAGCTACTTACACCTAATTTAAGCCCCCTAATAAAATAACAAAGCCCCCCAATAAGTTTAATTAATAAGTTACCAGCTCTTTTACCTTACCAGCCCTTAAAAGGGCCTTTTGCGGGGCATGCCCCAAATAATTCTGCTCTTTTGCCTGTAAAAGAAAAATACAACCCCCCAACATTAAAACCCACCACCCACATACCCCTAATATAACCCAAACCCCCCCTTAAATAAACCTAACACTACCCCCTGAAGATCATCCTACCTTGAGTCGTCTTCAGCCAGCCGACCACCGATGGAACCGAAGAGGAGATCCGGAGCGGCAGAAGTCATCATCCAAGGGGCGCTGAAGAAGCCTTCCATCCGATGAAGTCATCATCCAGGCGGCGCTGAAGAGGTCTTCCATCCGATAGAAGTCTTCATCCAGGCGGCATCTTCAATCTTCATCCATCCGGAGCGGAGCCATCTTCAGACGAGCCGACGCGGAGCCATCCTCTTCTTCCCGACGACTAACGACGAATGAAGGTTCCTTTAAGGGACGTCATCCAAGATGGCGTCCCTTCAATTCCGATTGGCTGATAGGATTCTATCAGCCAATCGGAATTAAGGTAGTAAAAATTTGATTAGCTGATTGAACTTCAATCTGATTGGCTGATTCAAGCAAGTATGAGCTATCTTCGATGTACCAAGGTAATGCCTGAATGATAGGTTGCAGTAAGTGGTCCAGCCAGCCTCCCAGTTTTTCACATAGGGAACATTACGAGCCATTATGGGTCTACCTGGGGGTATGCGGAAAACAGGTATCATAGGTTATTTAACTTGTAGATAATTGAAAAGTTCAATATCCATGTGTCCCTGTTCTGCCGCTGAGTCTAGTAGGCTTTTTAGTTTGTACTTAAACACAGTGGTACTGAATGTCAGCTTAGTACATAGCTTGCTGTTGTTGAGTTGTTTTTCCACCTTCCCCAAATAACCTTTCTTATTTAGTATCACTACCACTCCCCCCTTGTCGGCCTGTGTAAATACCAAGTCTGGGTTCTTCTGGAGATTGTGGAGGGCTTTTCTCTCTTTGGTAGTTAAATTGACATTTGGAATGGGTGTTGTATTGTCTTTAGTCAGATTATATATTTCAGTAAAATCTCTTTCTATTATTCTCTGATATAGATCTATCAGGTGGTCCCTGGTGTGTATTGGGTAACAGTGAGTGGTGTCTTTAAAAGTGAAAGTTGTGCAATTATCTCTTAGTGCTTGTGTGTGTCTTGTAGTCTGTTCTTCTAAAGAAATCAGATTAGTGAGATCAACAAGGTCTGTATATTTCAGACCTACTGAAATCAAAGTAGATTTAAGTGATACGGCATCCAGGTGCTCAATACTATCCGTGTTGAAAAAGTGTTTTCTTAGTACCAATTTTCTAACAAATGTATTAGTGTCAATTAAAGTATCAAACAAATCAGTTTTCTTGCTGGTGCATAAGACAGTCTTTTATTAAGTAACATCATGTGGGGGTCAGATAGAATATGATCAGGGAGATTTATAACTGCTATTTCTTGGACATTTTTCTTAGCCTGCTGGGATATCTAAAGGTTTTTTCCCCCTTCTTAGGTGTACTCGTTTGTTGAGGTCATTTCACCAGAGATTTCAAATTCCGTCTCTTAGGGTTTAGCCCTGTGGGAGTTTGTACTAGTCTGGTTGTGTTAAATTCATGATCTTCCACTACTGAGATTTAGTGATGTCGCGAACCTAAAATTTTCGAACCGCCATTGAATTCAATAGGCAGGCGAACTTTAAAACCTACAAGGACTCTTTCTGGCCACAATAGTGATGGAAAAGTTGTTTCAAGGGTACTAACACCTGGACTGTCACATGCTGGAGGGGGATCCCTGGCAAAACTCCCATGGAAAATTACATAGTTTATGCAGAGTCTGCTTTTAAGCCATAATGGGCCTAAATCAACTAACATTCCCAAAGTGGCTGTCTCAAAACATCCCGGACAGAAGATAGATTGATAGATAGGATAGATAGATATACATAGATTGATAGTTAGATAGAATCGATAGAAGAGAAATAGATAGATTTGTTAGATATATAATTACCCTAATAAAGTCTAATAATTAAACATGCGTTCTTGGACCCAACTAGCTTGTGTTAATTAGTACTTTTCTTAGCACTTTAATCCCTGTTCCCCCCCCCCCCTATCGGGGGTGTTCTATATGGCCTGCCTGATTACCCTGAAAAAATATAATAATAAGACATGCGGTCTGGTACCTATTTTAACTAGGTTGTGTTTTAAGTACTACCATTCTTAGCACTTTAATCTCTGTAACTCCCCCTATTTGGTGAGGTCTATACGGCCTGGATGATTACCCATACAAAATATAATAATAAGACATCTGCTCTTGGTCTGCGACCCATGGTAACTATGTTGTGTTAATTAGTAATGTCCTTCACATTTTAATAGCTGTTACTCATACTCACCCTATCGGTGGAGGTCTATATGGCCTGCATGATTACCCTTACAAAATATAATAACCAAACATATGCTCTGGGACCCATGGTAAGTAGGTTGTGTTAAGTAGTACTGTTCTTTGCAGTTTAATACCTGTTACAACACCAAATGGTGGCAGGTCTATCTGGCCTTCATGATTAGCTGCACCCAAGCCCAAAAAAAAGCCGAGTGGTCTTAGACTAACACCCATGGCTAACTCTGTTGTTTCAATTAGTACTATTCTTAGCACTTTCATCCCTGTTACGGGTGGTCTACATGGCCATCATGATTAGCCGAACAAAATACTACAATCCAACCTTTGCTCAGTCTTCATAGGCCCTTCATTGTCTGTATTTTGATAGTACAGTTCTTATTATTTTTATAGCTGATACAACACCGAATGGTGGCAGCTCTATATGGCCTGCATGATTAGCCACACCCAATACAAAAATAAATCCAAGCGGTCTTGGATTAACACCCATGGCTAACTCTGTTGTTTCAAGTAGTACTATTCTTAGCACTTTCATCTCATCATCCCTGTTACTTTCAGGACTCTCGGTGGTGGTCTACATGGCCATCATGATTAGCCTAACCAAATACTACAATCCAACCTTGGCTCAGTCTTCCTAAGGCCCTTCATTGGCTGTATTTTGGTAGTACTGTTCTTATTAGTTTAATAGCTGATACGACACAGAATGGTGGCAGCTCTATATGGCCTGCATGAATAGCCGCACCCAAAGCCAAAAAAAAGCCAAGCGGTTTTGCACTAACACCCATGGCTAACTCTGTTGTTTCAAGTTCTACTATTCTTAGCTCTTTCATCTCATCCCTGTTACTTCCAGGACTCTCGGTGGTGGTCTACATGGCCATCATGATTAGCCTAACCAAATACTACAATCCAACCTTGGCTCAGTCTTCCTAAGGCCCTTCATTGGCTGTATTTTGATAGTACTGTTCTTATTAGTTTAATAGCTGATACGACACCGAATAGTGGCAGCTCTATATGGCCTGCATGAATAGCCGCACCTAAAGCCAAAAAAAAGCCAAGCGGTTTTGCACTAACACCCATGGCTAACTCTGTTGTATCAAGTTCTACTATTCTTAGCTCTTTCATCTCATCCCTGTTACTTCCAGGACTCTCGGTGGTGGTCTACATGGCCATCATGATTAGCCTAACCAAATACTACAATCCAACCTTGGCTCAGTCTTCCTAAGGCCCTTCATTGGCTGTATTTTGGTAGTACTGTTCTTATTAGTTTAATAGCTGATACGACACCGAATGGTGGCAGCTCTATATGGCCTGCATGAATAGCCGCACCCAAAGCCAAAAAAAAGCCAAGCGGTTTTGCACTAACACCCATGGCTAACTCTGTTGTTTCAAGTTCTACTATTCTTAGCTCTTTAATTTCATCCCTGTTACTTCCAGGACTCTCAGTGGTGGTGGTCTACATGGCCATCATGATAACTCTCACCAAAATATAACAACAATACGTGCGTGCAGGGAACCATGGTAAGCTTACTTCCTTTCGCAAAATCGAGTATAACAGTTGCAGGCAGAGTTTCTGACCCTGCATTATGGCTGCACCTCTCCCTAAAAGAGGCATGCGTTACAGAGTCTGTGGGCATGTATGCAAAGAGCTGGCCTGCCTAAAAAGAGGAGCAAGGCTGTACAGGTTGTTCTCCTTCAGCCATTTTATATGCTGTCCCACGGCCACGACCCTCAACAACCACAACAGAATGAAACACCACATATGCCATCCTTTTGAACAACCAAGTACAGGTATGGCATTGATTTTAGTTACACTGCGATATTTATTATGAACCGTGAAATAGAAAACAAAAACATGATTGGACACCCAGTACAGTACAGGTCATTCTCCTTCGGCCTTTTTAGAAAAACAACAGCAGGAAAGAGGACATATGGCATCCTTTTGAACAATAGATGACAAGTAAGGCATAGATTTTACAAAGCCATAGATAATTTTTTTGCAACTGTGAAATAAAAAAAAACATTGATTGGACACCCAGAACACTTCTTTATCCTTAGGCCTTTTTATAAGAGGCTCCCGGAGCCTCAACTGAAACAACAGCATGAAAGAGGACATATGGCATCCTTGTGAACAATTAATTACAGTTAAGGCATTGATTTTAGAATCCCAGAGATGATTTATATGACCCGGGAAATAGAAAAAAAACATTGATTAGACACCCAGTACACTTATTTATCCTCAGGCCTTTTTAATAAGAGGGTCCCCGAGCCTCAACCGAAACAACAGCATGAAAGAGGACATATGTCATCCTTTTGAATAATAGATTACAGGAAAGGCATTGATTTTAGAATCCCAGAGATCATTTATATGACCCGGGAAATATAAAAAAACATTGATTAGACACCCAGTACACTTTTTTATCCTCAGGGCTTTTTAATATGAGGGTCCCGGAGCCTCAACCAAAACAACAGCATGAAAGAGGAGATATGTCATCCTTTTGAATAATAGATTACAGTAAAGGCATTGATTTTAGAAACCCAGAGATAATTTTTTGCAAATGGAAATTTGAATAAAAAAAATGATTCGATGGACACCCAGTGCACTTCTTTCTCCTTAGGCCTTTTTATAAGAGGGTCCTGGACCCTCAAAAAAAAACACCAGCAGGAAAGAGGACGTATGGCATCCTTTTGAACAATAGAGTACAGGTACAGCATTGATTTTACAAACCCAGAGATAATTTTGGTCAAATGTTAAATAGAAAAAAAAAATGAGTGGACACCCAGTACACCTCTTTCTCCTTAGGCATTTTTATAAGAGGGTCCAGGACCCTCAAACAAAATACCAGCAGGAAAGAGAACATATGGCATACTTTGGAACAATAGAGTACTGGTACGGCATTGATTTTAGAAACCCACAGATAATTGTTTGGAAAAGTGAAATAGCCCCAAAAACCATGCTTGGACTCCCACTCCAGGTCGTTCTCCTTCAGCTTTTTTATACCATCAACAGAAACAACTGCAGGAAACACCACCACATATGCCATCCTTTTGCACAAGCGAGTACAGGTATGGCATCCATTTTAGAAACCCAGAGATAATTGAGAGGAACCAGGAACATTTTTCTAAAAATTTGATGGGGCACCCATTACAGGTCGTTCTCCTTCAGCCTTTTTATATCATGGGCCACGACCCGCAACAGGCACAACAGCATGAAACACCACATATGCCACCCTTTTGCACAATAGAGTACAGGTATGGCATAGATGGAACACGGAGATAATTTAGAGCAACCAAGAGACGGATAAAGATTCTTGGTCAGTCCTACTCTTTCAGATTTGTGGCATTTTGCATTCAATTTAATGGTCCACCAGATATGAGTGGTGTGCTAAGTTGTACAATTCGTAACAGTTTAATAACTAGTGTTATGTGCCTTATTTTTTTTATTTGAGTTTTGTACCCACAGAGCTGCAGCAGAGGCCAGAAAAATTTGGAATGTACAAATGACTGAAAAATTGGGGTATTGTTGTAGCAACTGCTGTAGCAGCGGCCAGAAAAATCGATGTTTGTAAAACATTTATAAAGTGCCCTAAAAGCTTGTGGCTTGAACACTAGTTGTTGGCGGATAAGTCAAGCAAGTCCTCCGGCTTTATAAAAAAAAAAAAAAGGCCAGCCTGTGTACCAGTTGTAGCCCAAGCCAGCTCATCTCATCATCAGGCCTTTTTTATTCAAATGTATCGCCCAATGTCAGTCCCTTCGGGATCCAGCCCTCATTCATTTTTATAAAAGTGAGATAGTCAAGGCTTTTTTGACATAGGCGACTTCTCTTCTCAGTGACAAAACCTCCTGCTGCACTAAAAGTCCTTTCGGACAGGACACTTGAAGCGGGGCAGGCCAGATGTTCCATTGCAAATTGGGATAGCTCAGGCCACAAGTCCAGCCTGCACACCCAGTAGTCAAGGGGTCCATCGCTCCTGAGAGTGTCGAGATCCGCAGTTAAAGCTAGGTAGTCTGCTACCTGTCGGTTGAGTCTTTCTCTAAGGCTGGATCCCTAAAGGCTCTGATGGTGCATGGGAGTTAAAAAGGTACGCATGTCCTCCATCAACAAGATGTCAGGAAAGTTCCGGTCCTTGCCGCCGTGGTCGTGGGAGGAGGAGGATTAATTTCATCTCTTCCCCTGTTACATTCCCGTGGTGCTGTGACATCACCCTTATACCCTGTGTAAAGCATAGTTTTTAATTTATTATGAAAATGCTCCATCCTTTCCGACTTGCGGGAATTTGGTAACATTTCAGGCACTTTATGCTTATACCGGGGGTCGAGGAGCGTGGACACCCAGTACAGGTCGTTCTCCTTCAGCTTTTTTATACGAGGGTCCCTCAACAGGCACGACAGCATGAAAGAACCCATTTGAACAAGGTTGGATGCTGAGCTAATCATGTCGCGTTCCTCCTCCTCACTGATCTCACTGATGGTATCTTCTTCCCCCCAGCCACGTACAACACCACGGGTACCAGAGAGGTGACAACAACGAGCACCCTGGGATGACTGTTGTGCTCGGTCTTCCTCCTCCTCCTCAAAGCCACATTCCTCCTCTGACTCCTCTTCCTCACAATCCTCTTCCTGCGTTGCCGCAGGTCCAGCAAGCGATGCTGATTCGGCTGTTTGCGGGGGTGATGGACACCACAACTCTCCCGCTTCCTCTTCACGCTCATCTACTGCCTGATCCAGCACTCTTTGCAGGGCACGCTCCAGGAAGAAAACAAATGGTATGATGTCGCTGATGGTGCCTTCAGTGCGACTGACAAGGTTTGTCACCTCCTCAAAAAGACGCATGAGCCTACAGGCATTGCGCATGAGTGTCCAGTAATTTGGAAAAAATATCCCCAGCTCCCCAGAGGCTGGCCTAGCACCCCGGTCATACAAATACTCATTAACAGCTTTTTCTTGTTGGAGCAGGCAGTCAAACATTAGGAGTGTTGAATTCCACCGTGTCGGGCTGTCGCAAATCAAGCACCTCAATGGCAGGTTGTTTCGACGCTGGATATCAGACAAGTGTGCCATGGCCGTGTAGGAACGTCTGAAATGGCCACACACCTTCCTGGCCTGCTTCAGGACGTCCTGTAAGCCTGGGTACTTATGGACAAATCGTTGTACAATTAGATTACACACATGTGCCATGCACGGCACATGTGTCAACTAGCCCAATTTCAATGCCGCCATCAAATTACTTCCATTGTCAGAAACAACCTTGCCAATCTCCAGTTGGTGCGGAGTCAGCCACTGATCCACCTGTGCGTTCAGGGCGGTCAGGAGTGCTGGTGCGGTGTGACTCTCCGCTTTCAGGCAAGTCAACCCCAAGAGGGCGTGACACTGCCGTACCCGGGATGTAGGATAGTACCTGGGGAGCTGGGGGGGGTGCCATAGATGTGGAGCAAGACGCAGAAGTTGAAGAGGACTCAGCCGAGGAAGAGGTTATGGAAGAGGATGGAGTAGGAGGAGTAGAGGAGGTAGCAGCAGGCCTGCCTGCAAGTCGTGGCGGTGTCACCAACTCTTCTGCAGAGCCACGCATTCCATGCTTGTCAGAAGTCAGCAGGTTTACCCAATGCGCAGTGTAGGTGATATACCTGCCCTGACCATGCTTTGCAGACCATCTATCCGTGGTCATATGGACCCTTGCCCCAACGCTGTGTGCCAGACATGCCATAACTTCCTTTCTCACAACAGAGTACAGGTTTGGGATTGCCTTTTGTGAAAAGAAATTTCTGCCAGGTACCTTCCACTGCGGTGTCCCAATAGATACAAATTTTTTTAAAGCATCAGACTCCACCAGCTTGTATGGTAAAAGCTGGTGGGCTAAGAGTTCAGACAAGCCAGCTGTCAGACGCCGGGCAAGGGGGTGACTTTGAGAAATTGGCTTCTTACGCTCAAACATGTCCTTGACAGACACCTGACTGTGGGCAGATGACCAGGAACTGCTACGTAAGAGAGACTGAGTGGAGGATGGTTGAGAGGGGGCAAGGAGGACAGCACTGGTTGACGTGGCTGAAGATGCTGGAGCAGGAGGAGGAGGGCGGCTTTCACTTTGTGTGCTGCTTCTACTCATGTGTTCTTCCCATCGGCCTTTGTGATGGGAGACCATGTGCCTTCGCAAAGCAGTTGTACCTAGGTGGCTGTTGGACTTCCCACGACTCAGTTTCTTTTGGCACAGGTTGCAAATGGCATCGCTGTTGTCAGAGGCAGACACACAAAAAAAATGCCACACTGCTGAGCTCTGCGATGAAGGCATTCTGGTGGTGGCAACAGCATGCGTTGATGGGCGTCGGCGTGCTGTCTGGCTGACCCCTGGTGACAATGCATGCTGTCTGACTGTGCCACTAGCTCCTTGAGACGACCTCCCCGTGCTTCCAAATCGTCTCCGCCTTCTCCTCCTCTCTGTCTCCCCATCTGAACTTTCCCCCTCTTCTTCGTCTCTTCTAGCAGGCACCCACATGACATCCACCGACACATCATCATCAACCGCTTCACTTGTATCTGAAACATCAAGAAAGGAAGCAGCAGCGGGTACAACATCATCATCATCATCACACCGTACCTTCATGTCGGTAATGCTGCCTGACTGAGACTGATCACTATTATCTACATCCTCTGTCAATGATGGTTGCGCATCACTCATTTCTTCCAAATGATGTGTCAATAACTCCTGTGACAGATCAAGTGAAGCGGCTGTGGTGCTAGTGTTGGTGGTGGCGACAGGCGGGGGAGTGGCACTGGTCACTTGAGACCTGCCCAAAGCACAGCTGGACTTAGATGGTGCATCAAGGTTAGGAGGACTAGCAGCGGAAGCTGAAGAAGATTGGGTGTCCTGTGTTAGCCATTCAACTAGGTCCTCCTCAGAAGTTTTTGCGTCCCCCCTGGCACCCGGCGTCTGAACAATGTGCATATTTGTAGGGTCTAAAGGAATCACAGCACCACGACCACGACCACGGAACCTGCGGGGTGGCCTGCCTCTGCCTGTCTTTTTTTTTTTAAATGGACACTAACAATACTATTACACCAATTGAGTGGTGGCACTGTGAAAGTGGGCACAGTATACGCTGTGAGACTGACAACAACAAAAAAGACAGATGTTTTAAAAATCACAAATTGTTAATTTTTTAAAATATTACAAGTACTGTGGAAACAAATATGATTGTTTGGCACTAGTTGGCAAATGGGCCTGTCTGGCACACACCCTGGGAGAAAGGAAACTGCAATTCAATGGCACTAGGAGACTGAAGAATCACAGTCAAAACAGTTATGATTAACAAAAATTCCAATCCTGTTACAATAAATATGAGTGGTGGCACTAATTGGCTAGTTGGGACTGGCACACAGACAGGCAGGCAGGAGGAAAATGCAATTCAAGGGCACTAGTAGACTGCAGATTGACAGTCAAAACAGTGATGATTGACAAATTTTGCAATACTGTTAAAAGAAATATGATTGCTGGCACTAATTGGATAGTTGGGCCTGGCACACAGGCTGGCAGGCAGTAGAAAAGTGCAATTCAATGGCACAAGCAAACTGAGGATTAAGATGAACAATCAAATTTTTTTTAATTTTAATTAGTAACTATACTGTGACAAAAAAATAGGATTGGTGTAAATAGTTGGCAAGACGGCCTGGCACAAAAGGCTGGCAGGCAGGAGGTAGATGCAATTCAAGGACACTAGGAGACTGATTATTGACAGTCGAAACAGTGATGATTGACAATTTTTGCAATACTGTTAAAAGAAATATGATTGCTGGCAACAATTGGCTAGGTGGGCCTGGCTCACAGCAGGCTGCAAGGCAGCAGGAAAGTGCTATTCAATGGCACCAGCAAACTGAGGATTCTCAACAATTACCACCAATTTTATTTTTTAATTATTAAGAATACTGTCACAACAACTATGATTGGTGTAAATATTTTTCAAGTAGGCCTAGCACACAGGCTTGGAAGGCAGTAGAAAAGTGCAATTCTAGGGCACGAGCAAACTGAGGATTAAGATCATCAACAATCAAGAATCTTTTAATTTTAATTAGTAACTATACTGTGACCAAAAATTATGATTGTTGTAAATAGTTGGTAAGACGGCATGGCACAAAAGGCTGGCAGGCAGGAGGTAAATGCAATTCAAGGACACTAGGAGACTGATTACTGACAGTCAAAACAGTGATGTTTGACAATTTTTGCAATACTGTTAAAAGAAATATGATTGCTGGCAATAATTGGCTAGGTGGGCCGGGCACACAGCAGGCTGCAAGGCAGGAGGAAAGTGCTATTCACTAGCACCAGCAAACTGAGGATTCACAACAACTATTAACAAAAATTTTAATTTTTAATTACTAAGAATACTGTCACAACAACTATGATTGGTGTAAATATTTTTCAAGTAGGCCTGGCACACAGGCTTGGAAGGCAGTAGAAAAGTGCAATTCTAGGGCACGAGCAAACTGAGGATTAAGATCAACAATAAAAAAATTTTTTATTTAAATTACTAACTATACTGTCTGTGACAACAATTATGATTGGTGTAAATAGTTGGCTAGACGGCCTGGCACAAAAGGCTAGCAGTGGCAGGCAGGAGGTAAATGCAATTCAATGGCACTAGGAGACTGAATATTTGCAGTCCAAAAAATTATGATTTTTTTTTTAATTACTGTTACAAGAATTGTGATTGGTGCCACTAATTGGCTACTTGGGCCTGGCACACAGGCTGGCAGATATGAGTCGTGGATGGTAGGTAGGGCAGCAATTTAACACAGTATGCTGTGTAAGTGACAAAAACACAGGCCTGATAGAAAATTAAGTTAGATTACACTAGCAAAATATTTAAAAATTTTAGATTTTAATATTAAAATTATGTTAAGAAGTGCAATGCACATATGACTCTATGAGTGGTCGCACTGGCTGGCTGCTACGTAGGGCAGCAATTATAACAACAGTATGCTGTGTAAGTCAGATATACAGTTAGACACAGGCCTGATAGAAAATACAATTAGATTACACTAGCATAATGATTTAAAGACTTTTTTTGGAAATTTTAAGAAAAAGGTTAAGCACATACATATGAGTCGTGGCTGATAGCCTTGGAAGGGCAGCTATTAAAAACAGTAGGCTCTGTAAGTCAGATACACACACGCCTGATAGAAAATACTATTAGATTACACTAGAAAAATGATTGAAATTATTTTTTTTGGGGGGGGGGGAATTAAAAAAAGGTTAAACACATATGAGTCGTGGCTCATAGACTAGGGAGGGCAGCAAGTAAACACAGTAGGCTCTGTATGTCAGCAAAACACACAGGCCGGATAGAAAATTATATTAGATTACACTAGCAAACAAATTTAAACTTTTTTTTTATTATTTTAAAATTAAGGTGAAGGAGAATAGATATGAGTGCTGGGTGGCTGCCTGGCACAGACCAATTAACCAAAAGACTGAAAAAAAATGAGGTATATTAATGCTGAGTGAGCCGGACAGACACAGGCCTGATAGTAAATGTAATTAGATTACACTAGCAAAATATTTTTTTATTTTTTTTTTCCAATTTAAAATAATGTTATAAACGGATATTAACACTGGTGGCTGCTGGCTGGCACAGAGCAATGAACCAGAGTATATGCTGTGTGACACTGGCCTGATAGAAAATGAAAAAAAATTACACTAGAAAAATAATTAAATTTTTTGGTTAGTTAAATTTAAACTAATGTTGTTAGGGAGATATCAGTGGTGGCAGTAGTCACAGCATATGCTGTGAGCCTTAAACACACAGCTGAAAGCCAGGCAAATGCTAATAAAAAAAAAAAACGAAAAAAAAAAAAAAAACGGCACGAAATATAGCCCTAAAAAGGGCTTTTTGGGGTGCTGTGCTTGCAGCAGAGATGAGTGGAGTCCTTCTGGACTGTAAATACACTAGCCTAGCTATGTTTTTCCTATTAATGTCAGGAGCAAAAACACAACACGTCCTCTCATTAAGAAAGCAAGGTCGTTATGAGTCTAAAATGGCGGATTCCGAGTAGCTGGGAGGGTCTGTGAGGGAGTGTCTGATGTTGATTGGCTCTAATGTGTCAGGCGGCTGTGACATAAAGGGTCAAAGTTTCCACAATGATGACACATAGGGGCGGATTGAACATCGCCATGTGTTCGCCCACAAACGCGAACGCGAACAAGCTATGTTCGCTGTGAACCGTTCGCGGACGAACAGTTCGGGACATCACTACTGAGATTATCTCCCTCTTAGTTATCAGTGTCAATGCTAGAAAAAGTAACCCTTCTAGGGTTATTATTCTTGGGGTTTTTCCTTCCCTTCTTATTCTTGTTACCATCTCTATTTTGATTCTGAGTTGACCATTTAGGTCCTCTAGTGCTAGATTTTTGCCAGGAGTAAACTATGTCTAAATCATAGCCCTTAGCATCCCTGTGTTATTTTGTACCTTTCTGTTTGACAAAGTTACATCTAAATTGCAGTTTCCTCTAATTGTTTGTTAGTCAATATATTTTTGTGTAGGCTCGAAAGGTTTCAATAGATTAAAAATCCTATTTATTTCTAGGAGAATTGCATCCCTCTCTTGCTTTTATATTGCTTCATCAATATAATGGAGCAATTAGGTTAGTGTTCCATTCTTCCATAAAATCTGGAATTTGTAAAGCAAAAGAGGGGTATTCATTCGCAATCCCATAGGTACTTTGTTCTTTGCAATATACAACTCCAAGAACTCAATATCCCACCAAAACTTAGTCTCCTTGAATCTCAATTTTTCAACATTAGTAAATGCATTCACTATATCTTCTTCTTTAACAGAATCAATAGTCTGTGTAGGACCTCTTAGGGCTTTTCCCGTTGTTTGTTTGCATCTATTATTATCTATTACCCTTGTAGGAATGTTGCCTGTTGCCAAAATGGAAAGAGCTCTAATTGTTACCAATGTATAGAAATATCAAAAATGCACTGTCTACACACACACACATAAAGATATATATATATATATATATATATATATATATATATATATATATATATTTATATTCTAGGTACTGGGAATATATATGTAAATGAATCAAAAGACAATAGGATAGGATACCCAGTGTAGCATATAAGTCCAGAAGCAAAAGCGCTAGTGCTGTAAATATTAATAAGTTAGAATCGGAAGTCTGCCAGTATATAAAGTATGAGTGTCCAGTCCAATTCAATAAACTCTATGTTGAATTGTGTAGATTCATATAGTAAAATATGCTTGAGTAAAGTATATCCCCCTTTAGTAGTGTCGCCGCCACCCACCTACACTTATTAACCCCTAATCTGCCACCCCCAATGTCATTGCTACCTACCTACACTTATTAACTTCTAATCTGCCGTCCCCAATGTCATCGCTACCTACCTGCATTAATTAACCCCTAATCTGCCGCCCCCAACATCGCCGCCACTATACTAAAGTTATTAAAAATTCCTATCATTAACTAAATAATTCCTATTTAAAACTAAATACTTACCTATAAAATAAACCCTAAGCTAGCTACAATATAACTAATAATTACATTGTGTCTAGCTTAGGTTTTATTTTTATTTTACAGGCAAGTTTGTATTTATTTTAACTAGGTAGACAAGTTACTAAATTAACTATTTACTAGCTACCTAGCTAAAATAAATAAAAATGTACCTGTAAAATAAAACCTAACCTGAGTTACACTAACACATAACCTTACACTACAATTAAATAAATTTCAGGAGTCAGGAGTATAATAGGATGTTTACAGGAAACACATTTTTTGGGATAGTCTAGGTTCCCTGCAGGTCAGGGACCTATATATAAACGATAGGTGGTTAGATTCACAAACATTTATAGACAAATATGCAGTTCATCAGAAAGATCAATTCAAGGTCTTTAGATTTTTTAGCCTATTAAGGCACTGGGGCTTCCAAAAAGAAGGTCCAAGGGAGTTGACAAGCTGGGAGAACTCTCTGTTGAAGGGCCACGAGGGGGGGGGGGGGGTATTCTATCTTTAAACTATTATACTATTGCAGATGTACAAACAGAACTTATTTCTAATCCACAAAGAGCTTGGGAGAAGGACCTTGGCCTGTCAGTAGACACCAAAATATGGAATAGGGAACTGATCTTTGCTAGAAAGAATTTACACTTTACTACAATGTGAGAACTACACTAAAAGGTAGCTGTGAGGTGGCACCTAGTCCCAGTACATCTTCAAAAGATATTCCACTCTACATCATCCCTAGATTAAGACCATATTGGAGAGAATGCTTCAGGTTGTTGGGAGACATGATTTTTTAAATATCCTGCGTACACCAGAGTTAAATCTACTACATTTGTCCATACCAAAGATGACTTTGTCTAAAAAATGATTTCTCACTTATTTTTTGACATCCACCAAATTGATAATAGTCAGAGAATGGAAACAGACAAAGCCCCCTACAGGCAGTTATTACCCACTTGAAATATGTTAAGAAAATGGAAGCATATGTTTTTAGGATCAAAGATAAGATGCATATATACTTTAAATTCAAATTCAAAGTATTTACTATCATATATAGATAAGACTTCCACCTACATGAACCTTTCCCCCCCCCCTTTTTTTTTTGTATGTTTCGGGGAACACTATACAGGCAGGAGAGAGAAGGCAGAAGGAACGGAGAGGAGGGTATTTCAGGTGTGCAATGAGATATACTTCCAGTGAATACAAAGGGGTTAGTACATTTATCATATTTATAATGTATGCCTCTTACATCTACTTAAGTGAAAAAAGCTTCAACTTATCTAATAACTTATGTTATCTCACTAAGAGGCAAATTATTTGTATGTTAATAGGTGGGCTTTTTTATGTTTGTTTAACCCGTTAATGACCACAGCACTTTTCCATTTTCTGTCCATTTTGGACCAAGGCTATTTTTACATTTTTGCGGTGTTTGTGTTTAGCTGTAATTTTCCTCTTACTCTCTCTGCACCGGAGGGGTACAAATTGTTATTGCAGGATGCCTCAATATCGAGGCATCACTGCAATAACCGGAAAGCAGCTGGAAGCGATCAGGATCACTTCCAGCTGCTTTCCAGACCAACAACGTATGCCATACGTACTTAGGCGTTAACTGTATTTTTTCTGAGGACGTATGGCGTACGTTGTCGGTCATTAAGGGGTTAAATGCTATAAAATAAATATAAAGGTATAGATCATACATTACTGCAATGGACACTCTTGCAGTAACTGGATATCTTGGACATATGAGAGTAATTAGATGCTAAATCCATAAATCCAGCTGTGACTTGCAACCAATGTATAATGTTATGTGTTGTCATATGTTTTTATATTACCTCAATAAAAACTATTTAATAAACAACAACAAAAAATTCTATGTGTTTTATGTCCCTTTAAGTAAGAGCTTATAATATGTAAAAGGAGCATACGTGCATAGGGGCCTATCTATCAAGCTCCGAATGGAGCTTGATGCACTGTGTTTCTGGCGAGCCTGCAGGCTCACCAGAAACAGCAGTTATGAAGCAGCGGTCACAAAGACTGCTGCTCCATAACCTGTCCGCCTGATCTGAGCAGGCGGACAGACATCGAGTACGATCGGGTTGATTGACACCCCCCTGCTGGTAGCTGATTGGCCGCGGGTCTACAGGTGGCGGCGTTGCACCAGCAGCTCTTGTGAGCTGCTGGTGCAATGCTGAATACGGAGAGCGTATTGCTCTCCGTATTCAGCGAGGTCTGGCGGACCTGGTCCGCCAGACTTTGATAAATATAGGCCAGAGTCTAATAATTGCCTGTACACAGTAACTGACTGAAACAGTGATTGCCCTTAATGAGAAGTATTTTTGGTAATATGTAGTGTATTCACAAAATCCTTCAATGGTGTATAGATATAAAATCAAATAAACATAATATTGTAATAATGTAAATATACGTAAACAATCTTCAATGTTCACTTATAGGACAAAATGGTCAGTATTCCCTTCCTTTGCTTAAAGAGAGGAGGAAATAAATAAATATAAGGATGTACTGTAAAGAGTTGAGATGCTCTCTTCACAAACAATACATTCAATGGAGTCACATCAGTCAGCATTTTTTTTTTTTTTTTTTAAAACAACTTAAAAGGGACATGAAGCCCAAAAAAATTATTCAGACAGAGAATGCATTTTTTAAACAAATTTCTAATTTAATTCTGCTATCAAATTTTCTTTGTTCTATTGGTGTCTTTTGTTGAAGAAAGCTCAGCAGCGTGCACGTGTCTGGAGCACTATATGAGAGCAGTTTTGCAGGAATATTATCCATTTTCAAGAACACTAGATGGCAGCACTATTTCCTGCCATGCAGTGCTCCAGACGCTTACCTAGGTATCTCTTCAACAGGGGCGAAACTACAGGGGGTGCAGAGGTCGCAATAGCGACTGGGCCCACAAGGCTTCTTAGATTCTTGCACCTGGGCCCTGTGGTTTCTAGTTACGCCTCTGCTCTTCAACACAGAATATTATGGGAACAGAGCAAATTTGATAATAAAAGTAAATTGGAAACTTTTTTAAAAATGTAATGCTCTGTCTGAATCATATTGGCTAAAAGGTGGAAACATCACCTCACAGCAAAATAGCGTTCTGCCATGGGCTGTCTGAGGTGCTCAGCATGATGAACGCTTCAGACAAATAAAAGAACTTTCAGCATAAAGTATTTAATAGTTCATGACTGAAAGTCCCCTTTATTTGTTCCACTATTAAATCTTAGAATTTCACAAACGTTAGGATTTACTATCACTTTAAAGCTAAAAGGGATGTTAAGAGTCTGTTTCATTATTGTAATAAAAAAAGCTCTAAGAAGTGTTATACTTAATAAAATGAATTGCAATATGTATTATTCATCATTTTAAAATTGATTTGACCTTTTTTTTTTTTTAAATGGTTTTTATTAGTTTTGTAAACATATAACAAAACATAAATGAAATAACATATTACAAAAACATAAGTAATTGCAGTAGATATTTGATGAAGCATAAGGATATGCTCCTGAAGCTTATAACAATTGTCCTATATTCCATCGAACCAGATTATCTTTCATTATACCTTTTCGTACAGTGATGTTATTATTAACAATATCATTTGTCAGAATGTTGATAGGAGAAGACATCTGAGAGCAGCCTCTCCAAACACTACCTATGCTACAATTTTCCAGGTACAGG
This sequence comes from Bombina bombina, assembly GCF_027579735.1. Taxonomy (NCBI): domain Eukaryota; kingdom Metazoa; phylum Chordata; class Amphibia; order Anura; family Bombinatoridae; genus Bombina; species Bombina bombina. The sequence goes on along the minus strand of NC_069502.1, from coordinate 468,065,747 downwards.
GAAACTTCAGTCTCTGTCTGTCAAGAGGTCAGAAATTTTTTTTAAAAAAGGGTGAAGGCTATTGTTGCATAAGTTATTCGTGTTTGTTTTTCTCATCTAGTTATGAAAGTGTTGCTGTTTTATTGTGTCCCAATAGAATTTAATGTCTAAAAACACCTCTAATCTTTGGGTTCTGAAATATCCATATTCCTCTAATAATAATGTTTCCTCAAAATGGTGTAACCATTCTGGGATTGTGGGAGCTGTAGGGTTTTTCCAGTTTCGGGCTATCATTGTTTTGTCTGAGTTAAGGATAAACTGTAGCAAACGTTGGTGGATTCGGCACACTATAGGGAGAGGTAAATTTAGGAGCACCGTAGTTGATTTGACCTTTTATTTATTCTTTACACTACATTTTTGCAGTGTCTATTACTTCCTGTCACAGCACTACAAGGAGGAAGAGACCTCTGCAGGAAAGCTTTATCTATCCTATATAGTGAATAGACTAGAGAACAAGGAGTCAGATTTGCTCATGCCCAGATCAGTCAGAACATACCCTAAATTTCAAACATGTCAGCTCCCTTATGACACCCAGGAGATACAATAAGAAGTGCTCATTAAGCAAGAAAACAAGTAATTTGATTTAACATATTTGTTATTACCAAAGGACCGCTGTTTAATAACATTTTTTTATACATGAAAAAAACTTGCTGTGTTAAAAACCTTATTTTTTTTTATAAGTTAGAACATAAGTCGCACATATCCTATAATATAAAAAGCCAAGTGTGTTTGTCTGAAGCTGTCATGCGCAGTAGAGACAGCACGAGGACAAACACGCCTGGCCTTAGAGTCTACCTGATCTGCTGCGGCATGGTGACGGTGGTTGGAAGTGGGTGTGGCCGTGGTGTGAGCGAGCATGACTGGACGTGAGCGGGGCGTTGCTAGTCGTGGCCGGGTGCGGTCGAGCGAGAGGGAGAGGGGAAGGAGATAGAAAGAGGAGGAGAGAGCAAAAGAGATGGGAAAGAGCTAAAGAGAGGGTAAGAGAGAGCAAACGAGAGGGGAAAGAGCAAAAAAGAGGGGGAGAGAGAGCAAAAGTGAGGGGAAATAGCAAAATAAAAGGAAAGAGAGAGGGGGAAGAGAGAGAGAGCAAAAGAGAGGGGGAGAGAGAAAATAAGAGAGGGGAAGAGAGAGAGCAAAAGAAGAGAGGGGGGGAGAGAGGGGGAGAGAGAGCAATAGAGAGGGGTGAGAGAGCAAAAGAGGGGGGGAAAGAGCAAAAGAGTGATGGAGAGAGAGAGCAAAAGAGAGGGGAGAGAGACAGCAAAAGAGAGGGGGAGAGAGAGAGCAAAAGAGAGGGGGAGAGAGAGCGCAAAAGAGAGGGGAAGAGAGCACAAACGAGAGGGGGAGAGAGAGAGCGCAAAAGAGAGGGGGAGAGAGAGAGCGCAAAAGAGAGGGGGAGAGAGAGAGTGCAAAAGAGAGGGAGGAGAGAGAGCACAAAAGAGAGGTGAGAGAGAGAGCACAAAAGAGAGAAGAGAGAGCACAAAATAGAGGGGTTGAGAGAGAGCGCAAAAGAGAGGGGGAGAGAGAGAGCACAAAAGAGAGGGGAGAGAGAGAGCGCAACAGAGAGGGGAGAGAGAGAGCGCAACAGAGAGTGGGAGAGAGCGCAGAAGACAGGGGGAGCACAAAATAGAGGGGGAGAGAGAGCTCAAAAGAGAGAGGGGAGAGAGAGCGCAAAAGAGAGGGGGAGAGAGCGCAAAAAAGAGGGGAAAGAGAGCAAAAGAGAGGGGGAGAGAGAGAGAGCAAAAGAGAGGGGGAGAGAGAGAGCAAAAGAGAGGGGGAGAGAGAGAGCAAAAGAGAGGGGGAGAGAGAGAGCAAAAGAGAGGGGGAGAGAGAGAGCAAAAGAGAGGGGGAGAGAGAGAACAAAAGAGAGGGGGAGAGAGAGCGCAAAAGAGAGGGGGAGAGAGAGAGCGCAAAAGAGAGGGGGATAGAGAGAGCAAAAGAGAGGGGGAGGGAGAGAGAGCAAGGGGTGGGACCGATGTACTGCAAAAAATGACCCATGTGAACGGGCTTTAGGACTAGTTATTAAAATAAAAAAATTAATAATGATGCACTATTTTCCCATTTGAACATATTTACTGGCAAAGTCATTTTCAAGTTTATGTAGTGAAGACGGCACAGGGAACTGAAGTAAAATTAATGTTTTCATTAATTTCCTGGATACATTTCCCAAGTTAACAACTTTAGTAACATAACAGATTAATGGAAAGATCCAAGCAGACAAATGGGATTTAAATAAGACAAAGAGCAAAAAAATGCTTCTAAATTAACAAAATCCCATTGATTTATGTAGTGGCTTCTATGGATAGTGTCTATGTCTTACTATTAATCTTTATTTTTTGTTTTTTTATTTAACAGGCTAGATTATATCTGACAAACAAGTATGCTGTTATAACCTTTCGGTTAACAACGCCATTCAAGTTCAGCTTCTGACCGAAAAATACAGACAGTTTAATCAAAAGATGTTATTAATATTTTTAATATAATAGTCCTCTAACAAAATTATGTACAAAAAATACATAGAATACAGATAGTGGAATAAAGAGCCTATGATCACTTTGTTGTTTTTTAAATTATTTTTTAACACTTTCATCTAGTGTTGTGTCAATTTCAGTAGTTTCTTTGTATAAGAATAGTCAAGCAATTAACTTTTCTGATTCTATATTTGTTAACTAGTAATTCATATGTAACATATGTATTCTTTACAGACCCTGTTTATTTATACAACATACAGTATTATTTAGTCAACTGAATACCAGATTCAGACCCTTACACCATCTTCTTTAGCCTCCATCACATCAAGGGGTCTATTTATCAAAGCATCAACTGAAAATACGTTTCAATTCTGCGTCGTATTTGTCGGGAGATTGATCCGCCGTAGTTATCAAAACGTCAAGATTAGCAAATGTTGAAATTTGTGACGTAATATACGATCCCGCGATCTCAATCCGACTCAGATCAATGCTTGCATTACAGATGTTTAAAATTCAGATTCAACTCTATTTGAACCTTTTCCAAATTTATCAAACATTTAACAGGTACGTTCGCGTCTATTCCGACGCAGCGTACCTAGTTTTCAATCAGCCACCCTTGAGGTTGCCATAGAAGTCAATGGGAGTCTGAAAACACAGAAATTTTATGTTTGATGCTGCAAGAGAATGAAGAATATTACATAATAAAAGTAAATTAGAAATTCTATTAAAATTGTATACCTTTTCTAAATCAAACAATATTATTGCTCCACATTTGGTGCACTAGTAGATGTAGGGATAAAAATGAAAGACATTACTACTTATGCATTATGCTACAAATTTGTCTCTCATTACAAAGCAAGAGGGCAATATTATTTCTACAAATTTGTTGAAAAGTTTTGCCCCAAACTTGTTGCACTAATAGATATAGAGATACAAATGAAATAAATACACAACATAATATAGCTAACTTCCTTTTTATTTTTTGTGAAAAATCTATGTGCACCATGTTTAAGCCATGTAATACAAGTCACACTCTCCACTTTGCACCAATTTTTACGCAACACTTTTCGCACCAATTATGACGCAAACTCCTAAACAACCCACACACTAGTGAATTTTTCAACCACTTTTGATTGGAATATGCATAATCACATGATTTAGGACATCAGCCAATATACATTATAAACTATCACTAACGAATCAAATTGCTCGATACTTGTGTCATTGATCACTCATCAGAACTTGTAAGTGCTATTTGTTACATTGTGTATTATACTTTGAAAGTATGTACATGTGAATTTAGAATTAAAGATAAACATTGATGCTGACATTAGGACACACAGTGTAATATTTAGACAAGGATTTTAAAATTCGAATTGATGTTTGATTCAATATAATCTTAAACTGATAGCTCAAAGGGATATCCCACCTAACATTAAACTGTCATGATTCAGATACAGCAGAAATTCACCTCTTTGCTGTCATGCTATTTTCAGTGTATTTCTTCCTTCTCTTGAATTTCTTTTTCAGTAAGAAATGTCATTGTATATGCCAGCCCATTTTATAACATCTGTGATGGGGTGGTTTTTAAAATTAGATTGCAATCAGAAGGGGTTACACAGGTACAGAGATAAAACTGGCCCAGCTCTTAAAATATCCATTGATTGCAAATAAATACATATGATACCCTGATTACATGTTATATTTGCAATTATTCCTGCTCAGAATAATAATAAATTTACACTATATACATATAGTGGTATAAATAAACACAGAGATATGAAAGACAACATTGTAGTTAATAACAGTCTGATGCTCTTTGCACCGTACTTGACGCACTTGTTTTTGAAGGCTTTTTTGATAAATAGGGGGAGATGTCTGGCGAGCGTATTGACGCCGACAAATGCACTGAGATTGACGCTTTGATAAACACACCTCCAAGACTCTAATTCTTAGTGTAAAAAGAAAAATCGCTTTTGTTAAGAGTTTTATTTTTAACAAAATCCTTCTTTTTAATGTATTTAACCCCAGCAATCAGCTACCATTTCCTTATCTGGAGCAAAACTTTTGCTATGTTTTAAACCCCTTTCCAGGGGTAAAACAACCACTATATGAAAGATTCCCTATAAATATGACATTCAATAATGAAAAGATTTTATTTTTCACACGTCCCTTTAATGGTCCTTTAATGAGAACCACTAATTATGTAATGCACTCTTAGAATTGAGAATAGTAAAAATTATGATATTGTTGGTAAAGCACACAATATATTATCAGATTTAAAGGGATATGAAACCCCAAAATGTTCTTTAATTTTCAGATAGAGAACAGAATTTTAAAAAAAAGTTTCCAATTTACTTCTATAATCAAATTTGCTTTGTTCCCATTTTATTCTTTGTTGAAGAGATCTAGATAGGTAGCGTAGACAAGCGTAGACATACCTAAAGCACTATATAACAGGAAATAGTGCTGCTAATGTATAATAATGCATATTCCTGAGCGAAAATCCCTTCTTTTCAACAAAGGATTAAAAAAAATGATAATAGAAGTAAAATGGAAAGTTTAAAATTAAATACTCTATCTGAATCATGAAATAAAATGTGAGATTTTATGTCCATATAACATTATTCAGAGAAATAAATGAGAAATCTAGAATGCTAGATTATTGGCTATATTAGAATTAGAATTGAATGACTTTATGAACACATTTATCAACAGCCTAATTCTTTGGGGGAAACATTTTCAATAGATTGCATGTAAAACGGACATTGATATAAAACACAAAGGAGCAAACCATTTCCAACTTTATATATTGTATTCATATTAATCAGGGCTTGACAAATAAGGGCACCAGGTCACCATGCTAAAAAGTAACATGAAGTCCAGTAAATAGTTGTTTTTTTTTTTACATGTAAAGCCGCTTCAGCTACAGGCAAGTCTCATTGGCAAGTCTACAGAATGCGTGTGATGTGTGAGTTTGTGTCCCACTTTAAATGTCACTTCTAGATCAGTGAATTCCAACTCTAGTTACCTCTGGTGAAAGTATGATCTGCCCAAAAAAAAGATGGCATCACTCATTAGATTCATATACCCCACTCCCACCGGTTATGATTTTAGGGTGTAAACATATATGCAAAATGTACACTCAGCTTTCCAGCTTGGCTCGGTTATCACACAGTTATAGACAGCCTCTATTTATTTGCAGGACCAGGGCATCTGAATCCCCTGGGTGATATAAGTTATGCTTTTACTAGATGGAAGTGGAGTTGGAATGCTGCTCTGGGAATGAGGTTTAAAGGAGGTATATAAGCATGCATTAATAGATACATACAGCACCAGCATGCTATAGTTTCTGCCCTCTGTTCAGATGCCAAGCTTGGATATTAGGTGCCTATTAAAACTAGAGGAAATCATGAGAATGCTGGACCTGAGAACAAGCTTGAGGCTTACATTTTATTTCATCATTAGAAGGAAAAGGAAGTGTCATGACTAGGGATGGGTGAATGTTACTAAAAATTCAAAATTTAAAATGAATTTTAATACATTTGTTCGTTCGAATCGAATTTTCGAATGTTTATATAACATTCTAACATTCTGTTTTCGAATTTTTCAATAAAATTCTAAAAAATTTGTTCGAATAATAGAATGTTTAGCTATGTATTCATTCAATTTCGAAATGTAATATTCGAAATTGAATGTGACATTCAAATTCGAAATAGTATTTCTAGTCTACAACTGTGTTTAATAAATGTAATATTCTAATTAGAATGCTACATTCGAATGTCACATTCGAATTTGAAATAGTATTTCTAGTCTAATACTGTCTTATTTAAATGTAATATTTGAATTAGAATGTCACATTCAAATTCGAAATAGTATTTCTAGTCTAATACTGTCTTATTTAAATGTAATATTCAAATTCGAATGTGACAGTCGAATTCAAAATAGTATTTCTAGTTTACAATATGTTTAATAAATGTGATATTCAATTCGAATGTGATATTCGATTCAAATATGACATTCAAATTCAAAATAGTATTTCTAGTCTAATACTGTGTTTTATAAATGTAATATTCAAATTTGAATGTGATTTGATTGTGACTTTCAAATTCGAAATAGTGTTTCTAGTCTGCAATTGTGTTTTATAAATGTAATATTCATTGTGCAGTGTTTGCTACTTGCAAAGTGCGGTTACCTAATTAACTGTTTCACTACTGGACCGCACACAAAACTGGCCTTAGAGGGAACACTTGTCATGACCCATTCCAGTGACACTAACTGCATTTCACATATTGTTTGTTATTGGCTGCCAAAAGTTAAATAAAAGGTGTGTTTGTATTTATCTCAATTGGCTAGCAATAACACAAGCAGGTATTTCACTGTTAGCCAATGGGTTAATTATTGGAATTATGTTTCTAACCATTTAATTACTGATTGGTGCATGATTAGCAGAGAATTATCTTTACCTCAGGTTTATGGGTTTACAGTCAGCAAATAGATTGTGAACCTGGCAACCAGGTGGGTAATCACTTATATGTGTGATACTGGCAAAAAGATGAATTGCTGGTATGTGTATGATTTATAATATGTATTGTATAAATAATACACATACCAGCAATTCATCTTTTTGCCAGTATCACACATATATGTGATTACCCACCTGGATGCCAGGTTCACAATCTATTTGCTGACTGTAAACCCATAAACCTGCAATTGAGAATCCCCATGTAAAATGCTTTTTAAATAAAAGATAACAAACCCATGTACTATTTATTTTACAAACAAAAACAATGATTTGACTAATGGATGCCTTTCTTAAATAACAAAATATAATTTCCAGCTTATATTACAACTTTAATTAGAAAGTGTTGGTTATTTTTTACAAAATGGCAATCAAAATATTTCACAGAGCATCATGACAACAGGAAAAGCAAAGGAACATTCTATAGGAAGGTGTTAAATACCTGAGTAGTCCCCATTATGTCTGAGCTTGACGCACAATGCAGACATTCGCAGGCAACGATGATGAGAGAACGTGTGCTTACAATCCTGCTTCAATTGTTGATAGATCCTACGATGGGGAATGGATAGAAATCTAGAAATAATAAAAATATATTTTTATTTTTAATGGAGACAATTTTAAATGAAGCATGAACAATAAAACATTTTAAAAAAATTGTGATATTAAACATCTTTCCAATTTACTTCTATTTTATCGTTTGATTCATTCTCATTCTGGGTAGGTTCAAGAGCAGCAATGCACTACTGGGAGCTAACTGCTGATTGGTTCCTGCAAATATAGGCTTCTATCATGGGTTCACCCGATCTGTTAAACTTGCTCCCAGTAGTAGATTGCTGCTCCTTCCACAAAGGATACTGAGAGAATTAAGCACATTTGATAATAGAATTAAATTGAAAAGTTGTTTAAAATCATAGGCTCAGTCAGAATTATAAAATAAAAAAGTTTGGGTTACCTGTCCCTTTAAACCAATAATAAGGTGGATTAATACTTTCAATAATTTTATGATTGGCATTTTAAAATCTCTAAATACCTGTCTGTAATCATAAATTAATATGGAAATGATCATTTAATTTATGTACAAGTTTCATAGTTTAAATTAACTTTAATTTTTTTTTTCATGGTATAAATGTGAAAAACATTAGATAAAATTAGTTATGGAGGGGTGGGGTACATCTTTTAGAATGGATTTAAATTTGAAAACCTCACAAAAATATAATTCTGATTGGTTTAAATGGGCCCCTTATTAAAGTGGTTTACAGTGACGACGATTGGACCCAAATATATAAATCTTGGATTTGTCACGCAATAATACTCTTTTCCACTGAACTTCATTCCAACCTTTGTGAGCTTTAGCATATCTTAGCCTTTTCCCCTTCAAAAAAAGTAGTTTATTGGCTGCTATCCTTCCACAATGACTATTTCTGATCAAGCTTATTCGGACTGTAGAAGGGTCAACTTTGCATCCAGATGAAGCTGCCAGATGCTGAGCCAGGTCCCTGCTGGACTTCTTCTGGTCTCTCAAAGAATAAACTCTGAGAAACTACTCATCAGATTTTGAAAGTTTTCTTAGCCTTCCAGTCCTTTTTTTGTCCTTGACCTCTCTTGATTCATTACATTTCTTTATAACAGCTTGAATACCACAGCTCGAGTATACAGTTTTGTTTACTGATTTCCCTTTGAGAGTGGCCTTGCTGATGCAAAAGTATGATTTTATGTCTGTCAAAATCTGTGATATTTGGTATTTTAAATGGAATGATGTGATTAAAAGTTTGTCTTATTAGCAGGCTTCTAATAAATTAAACTCATAACACATGTGTATATATTGCTCAAGCATGTCTTGCACAAACCTGGTGTAATAGACCTTTTTCACAGCAGTCATTTTGACATGAAATAGTAAGACAAATAGAGATGTTAGCAATTACTTTAATTAGGTTTCCATTCCATTTAGGTTTACGGGAGCCAGGTTCCTGCTATGGGGTATATTTATCATAGTGCGAGCAGACATAATACGATGTAGCGTATCGTGTGCGCTGCACATGGATAAATGCAGACAGCATACGCTGTCAGCATTTATCATTGCACCAGCAGTTCTTGTGAACTTCTGGTGCAATAACGCCCGCTGCAGATTTGCGGCCAATTGGCCGCTAGCAGGGAGTGTCAATCAACACTATTGTATACGATCAGATTGATTTCTGTCCCTGGCCTCAGAGCAGGAGGACAAGAAGACTGCTTCTTCATAACTTCTGTTTCCTGCGAGCCTTCGATCGGGTTAATATTTCTGTCCGCCTCCTCAGAGCAGGCGGACAAGTTATGGAGCAGCGGTCTTTAGACCGCTGCTTCATAACTTCTGTTTCCGGCAAGCCTTCGATCGGGTTAATTTCTGTCCGCGGCCTCAGAGCAGGCGGACAAGTTTTGGAGCAGTGGTCTTTAGACTGCTGCTTCATAACTTCTGTTTCCGGAGAGCCGAAACAAGGGGCATCAAGCTCCATACGGCTCAAGTGTGATTAGAGGTAACACTAAATACTTGCCACTTTAGCCTATAGAAGCTGTTTTTTCTGATTTTTTTCAGTTTTTTTAATACTGCATACAAATATCATGTATTCTAATAAAGAGAATGAGAAATAATTATGTATGGTCATTATACCATTGCTAAAACAACAAATCTAATGGTGGCCTAACTGTTTAAGTGCTGTTTAGTGCTGTGTTCAAGCGCAACATAACTTTCAGTGCATTGTTTATGGGTAATTACTGGTATTCTAATATGTGGTTATTTTTACTCACACGCGTGGTTTTAGTTATGTAATATTCAATGTTTTGTATAGTTTGTAGGGATGAAAAAAGGTAGTAATAATGGTATCTTTAGCACATTTTGTGTGATTGATTATACCACATACATCCAAAACTCTGTAAATAAATATAAAACTAGGTTTGTATTCAGCATACAAAAATATATATAGAGAGAGAGAGACCCAGACAGAGGGAGGAGAGTTATAGTATGGAGGAGAAGGAAACGCTGATAAAGGCCTATATGCAGAGGGCAAGTAGGATGCAGTCCCTGGTGACCAGCGGGTCAAATAGGCAGCAGATGTGGCAGGAGATCAGGGATGCTGTCAACACAGTGGGGAACCACAGGAGGGACATTAAATCCATCCAGCATCGGTACCAGGACTGTAAGAGGGAGCTGAAGCAGAAGATTGCCAAGTAGAGGAAAACGGCTTCTCGGACCGGTGAGTGGTGTTTAGCGCATTTGCAATATCCATTGAAAGTATAGGGCAAGTTAAAGGGATGTCGGATGCGCTAAACATTCACTGGTAATTCTTCTTTACCATAGACTTGTAAGACCAATTTGCACGCTAATCCTGCACACTGCTCTATAAATAGCACTCCACTTGTTATCTAGGCCTAAAAAAAATGAAGTGAAAAATGTTAGTGTTCATAAAGCAATGGGCGCTGTCATTTTGTAACCCAGGTTTCCTTCTCTGCCAAGGCTAATTATAAACGGTTCCCTGAAGTGTGCAACCTATAAATGTGTGAGATACAGCAATTGTTGTTTGCGGTCTGCATTTCCACATTTAAGCAAGAATTTGAAAGTTTACAATTTACACAATTAAAGTGACAGGAAAAAGAGAAACTAATTAATGAAAGTACATTGTATGGCCCTTTAACCCATTTGTGGTGGTTAAACACATCATTCTATGCAATTAATGCAATAATAAAATTGCTCTTTCATGCACTTTTAAAATACATAGGTAATACAATGAATATTGAATAAAGTTTACATGATGCCTTAAGTTACAAATCACTTCATTTAACCCCTTAATGACCACGACGTACCCTGTACATCACTCCGTACCCTGTTATTCACTGGTTATTAAGGGATTGTATGCCTATAATAGCGCGGGTCTATTCAAAACGGAATCCCATAGAAAAACCAACAATGTACAGGGTATACAACAGAAAAGAATTAGATCACACTACTGAGGATGTAAATGTGTGTCTAATGTGAAAAGGTGCGCCTATTTTATGCAACTCCCCTAAAAAATAGCCTATCAAATGATATGCTAAATCCTGATGTAAAATAATATATGTATAAAATATATAAAAAATATAACCTTTATGATAGGTGGTATGTACCTTGTAAATTGATATGCCAAATAAGCGAAATATAAAAATAATAAAAATGTGAAAATAATAATAAAAAATGTAAAAAGAAAAAATAATGAAAAATAAAATATGAGGACTGTTAAATAAATATACTTATTCTTAGTCCTTAAAAATATGGAAAGAGTATATGTCCATTAGTGCCAAGATTGTCTCAATATGATGATCCTCCAATCTGTGAACATGAAAGATAGCTGCTCTCTCCAAAAATATTGGTAACAGTGCACTCCGTCCTAGAAAGACAAAGAAGAGGCGCTCTGGTGCAGAAAATCATATGACACGAGAGGGATATATGGCGGAGAACAATGAATCAATACTCAAAAGTGTGTACGCACAAACAGTGCAATATCTGGCAAGCCGAAGCTTCAGAGCCGCTTGGCTGACTCACTCAGGACCAGACAGCTACGTGTGACGGGCGCTTCTCATGAAGTGAAGGAGTGTATCTGTAATGTAAGACAAAAAGGACGCCCTTGGTACAGATTACCCAAAGAACAGTCTGACACACAACAGGTAGCGGTGGGCCTATACTCACATACGGGATTGCACATACAGTGCAATATCAGACGAGCCGAAACTTTGTGAGCCGTTTCGGCTGACTCTCTGTGATTAAATCAGCTGTTCCTCGGGAAGCTGGGAGAAAATTTCCTAGAATAATGGCTATTACAATTTTAGACAAGCCACTATCGTTCTGAGCCAGGTAACAAGCAGAGAACCGATAATTTTTACACCAAATAGAAATAGGATGGAGAATAATTGTCTCAGAGCAAGGTAGGACAAGTATAAAACTTTAATAAAACTTTAAAAAATGCTTGCAATTCAAGAGTCTACATTTAGAGACTGCATCAGCAGACGAAGACTTTAATCATGAGACCCGTCTAGTAATGACAGACCATCAGGCCCATTTATCAAGCTCCGTATGGAGCTTGAAGGGCCGTGTTTCTGGCGAGTCTTCAGACTCGCCAGAAACACAACTTATAAAGCAGCGGTCTAAAGACCGCTGCTCCATAACCCTGTCCGCCTGCTCTGAACAGGCGGACAGGAATCGCCAGACATCAACCCGATCGAATACGATCGGGTTGATTGACAGCTCCCTGCTGGCGGCCGATTGGCCGCGAGTCAGCAGGGGGCGGCGTTGCACCAGCAGCTCTTGTGAGCTGCTGGTGCAATGTTAAATGCGGAGAGCGTATTGCTCTCCGCATTTAGCGAGGTCTTGCGGACCTGATCCGCAGTGTCGGATCAGGTCCGCAAGCCCTTTGATAAATGGGCCTGAAGGACATGCTCCTAGCATTGATCCTAATGATATCCAAGATATCATCCCCAAATAAAGGAATCTAAGCACATTTAAGCAATCCTAAAAGGTTAAGAAAATCTTCATAGTCAGAATCCTCAGAAATGCTATCCAAACAATCAGCAATAGCAAGTCTAAAGATAACCTGCCTGCAAAATAGGCCCTTGTATGATTCAAGGTTTCCTATCCAAAGGGTCTTTAAAATAAGTGATATTCGCCGAAGTAATAGTAGTACAATTAGCCAAAGTAGAAATGGGCACCCATCCACCAAGGGACAGATTCCCAAAGCACAATATTAGAAGATGGAAGAAGATACATTATTTTTAACCATGCAGAAGGATTAAATGTATTACCAGGTTTAGCACCATTCTTTAAAAAAAAATTCCAGCCACAGCATCAGCCACTGGAAAAACCACAGAAGGATCTTTAGCAGGTTTACTATATCAGCAGTAGGACACAATATAGGAGTTAACTGTAGACCCAATAAGAGGAGGCAAAAGACAAGTCACTGCAACATCCTTGGGATGAGTGTGACTTAAATTCTCATAAGAAAGAAAAAAAAATATGGCACACCCTAAACTTCCCTCTTGACAAACACTGCACTCTGAAGGAAATAGGCCTCAACTCAGTCTGATAACCCCTCTCAAAAAAATCATCTGCACATCTCCATTCTTCACCTTCCTCCAGCGGATGCAAAGATAAGACTAACTACCATAGATGTGGTGGGGGGTTATATAGAACTCTTGAGGTTTGGGAAACTGCCTCTTCCTAGTGGCAGGGAAGGTAATTCTCAGGAGTAAACACTCCACCTTACCTTACCACCTTTAACCTTTTAAAGCCGTTATGCCGTTCCATTCCGTCATAATTAGACTGGGCTTTAAAGCCGTTATGACGGAATGGAACGTCATAACTAACGGCTGTCCTGAAGCCTTCTGTGCTTCAGGGATTTAATCGCGGTCTGGAGGGCTTTCCTAGGATTGTAGGGACGCCCCCCAGATGCGATCCAATAATTGAAATCTCGCGATCGTATGCTCGATCGAGTAGTTGTTCAATTTGTCTACAATCGGAAGCAGTTGTTCCGATGTAGGCACTTTAAACCCTGTCCACGAAGAGGTTAAGGAAGAAATCAATGTTTATGTTTGTAATTAATATTTTAATGTTTGAGTGCTAGTTGTGATGGTTAGGAACATTTATCACTTATTCCCCTCATGTCCCATTCTCTACATGATAGAAGAAATTGGTTTTACATTAATGTTGTAGCTCAACACATTTGTTTCCCATTTTTCATTGCCAGTCTTTTTTCTTAAGAAAATTAAAAGGCTTGCAAAGATGAAAATACATTGGAATATTGGATTAGAAAAAATAATTTTAATGGGGGGAATAGACACTGCACATAAATGGATAGATACGGGAACACAATTAAATGACATTACCTATCAAAACAATAATGTTAAGAAAAAAAGTGTAGCACCGAGCCAGTAAGCTTCAAGTCACTTCCACTTACTGAAAGAGATGGTAATTATGGAAAGGAAATCAGACAGTTTTGTCAAATGCCAAGAACTCAAGATAATATGTCATAATGTGAAAAAAAATAGAAAACAGATGCTAAAAAGAAAGGAATGATAAAGAAAGCATTTGAGCATAAAAGTATAATTGTACGCCTGTTTGGTCAGCGATACCAGTGATTCCTGGAAACATCAATACACGGAAGTGCTGATTTCTCACACTGAATAGTACATTGATGTGCTGTAGTTTTGTTACTAATAACCTGGTAAAGGATTTCATAGTCAAATTATATACTATTGCTGCCCACAGAAAATAACAAAATTAATTACTGGTGCAAAAACCCTTTATCCAAACTGCTTAGGAAAGGAAAAGCTTTGGTTTTCAGAACAGTTTGGATTTTGGAATATCTATATATTTGCATCTGTAAAATGGTACTGCTTGGAGAGGGAAGTGTCACCAAGCGTAAGTAAAAATATCTTATGTATTGAGGCCCAATATTCGGTACTTAATAATACGATACTGTAGATGCTGTAATGTCTGTTTTTTAGAGAGGTGTTAATATATCTTGCGTGCAGTTGTTAAATGTTGGGAATGTCGGCATACTTCCCTTAACAAGCCAGCATAAACTTGGTGACAGACTGCCTTAGCCTGGTCTAAAGTTATTTTTTTTAATAAATTTAGATGAATCACAAAATTGTTCCAAAAAAAGAGCAACCTACATTATAAAGAGAAGCTATTCTGATACCTGAGCAGTGGCAATTTGCCCTGTATATTTATATGCTGTGACCCACTGCATGCGCACCTAGACAGAGGGGTGATACAATACTACCCTAGGCATACATTTAGAAAATACCTAGCATATGCATAAGGTGAGATGAGGAATTCATTATTCTTTGTAAGATGGGTCCACAAGCCATTCACATGTGGATCCTATTCACAAGCTGTGAAGTCCACAAGATCACCATGAGAAAGAGAGGGATAACAGTTAAGGAAAATGTTACTAAAAAAGCACAGCAGCCTGCAGAACTTCACTGCCAAAAATTGGCCCCAGAAGAGGCAAACACATGAAAATGTTAAAGAACTTAGCAATAGTATGTAATGAAGACCAAATAGCAGCCTCACAAATTTGTTCCATAGAAGCTTTATTCCTGAAAGCCCATAAAAGGGATTAATGCTCTAGTAAAATGAGCAATAATGCACTCATCATACCAGTAAGAAATTATTTAAGCGCATTTTGATTAATGCACCACACCATCCAATTTAGTGATTTAAGGTCTTGATAAAAGAAAGGACATTTGAGAGAGAAGGTCCTTCCTGAGAGGAAGACACCAAGAATGGGCTGTAGTAGTGTGGAAAGAAAAAGAAGAAGGCACCACAATAGTGTAAAATCAGTGATGTTGGAGGATCACACAAACGTACAGGTTGTAAGGCACTTGAGAAGTGCCACAAATGCACTCTGGACTCTAAGTAGCTGCCCAGATAGCTATCCTCTCGCTGCTCAAGTGCGGCTTATACTTCAAAGTCCGGAATCAGTGAGTAATGGTATATTGAACCAGGCAGGCAATATAATGTCTGAGATAGTCTTAAAAGAGACAGCTGATTCCCAGAGAGAGCTGGTAATAATGATCGTGATGACTTAGTCGTAAAAACAACTCAAGTTTTAATAAAACAAAGTTAAAAACACAACGCGTTTCCCGGTTCACAGACCGTTTCATCAGGTGTAATAAACGGTATAACATCACGACTTATAAAGTTATGTTCGGCGTCTAATGCCGATTAGTGCGCATGCGTATGCAAATAAACGGACCAATGGGAGCCAATGCTAAACCCGGCTTCCACTCTATTGGTGTATTATCAAGGGTGTGTAGTGTTACTCCCCTTAGCCGTTTGCTACCAAATTAATACGAGACGTATTATAAGAACTATCACGGTAGCAAAGAAAAATAGCCAATTGCCATTTTGACATTTAGGTAACTATATGACTGGTGCCTATTATAATAGGAGGTAGATACATCGATGGGGTGACAATTATGAAACCTCATATTAATTTGGTAGTAAATGGCTAAGGGGGAGTAACACTACACACCCTCGATAATACACCAATAGAGTGAAAAGCCGGGTTTAAGCATTGGCTCCCATTGGGTGCCGGTTTATTTGCATACGCATGCGCACTAAGCTGCATTAGACGCCAAACATAACTTTATAAGTCGTGATGTTATACAGTTTATTACACCTGATGAAACGGTCTGTGAACCGGGAAACGCGTTGTGTTTTAACTTTGCTTTATTAAAACTTGAGTTGTTTTTACGACTTTGTCATCACGATCATTATAACCAGCTCTCTCTGTGAATCAGCTGTCTCTTTTTTTTTTTTTTTTTTTCCAAAGGCTTTATTGGAAGATAAAATTGAACAGTTATTACACACAGATCAATCAATAGATCCATAAAACAAACAAGACTAGCAATGGGGTCTATGGTAAGAGAGAATGCAGTCTATGGAGTTCGGTTTATAGATCACAAGTCCATTCATATCTGAAGATATATAAGTGTCCACAGAGGTTGGCCTAGAGTGTAAAGATGTAGTTGGGTTCTTCTGAGACAACTCCCGGGAAACTGCAATTTATGAACATAAGTTTGTAGGCTAGTAGAACATATTTAAATTCTCCTCCAATACTGTGCCTACACTCGCTCGGTAAGGAACAATCATTTGACCCCATATTCAGAGAAACCGCTCAAATAGAGGTGAATAAAAAGGTAAAGAAGAAAAGGGTGGGGGAGAGGGAAGAAGGGGAGATGTGGATAGAAGCTTGGTTCGAGGAGAATAACAGTAAAGGTAATAGTAATGATAAAAATAAGAGTATAAATAAGAATAAAAAATAAAAGATTAAAGCCCAGCTGGACACCGATAAATAGGAGAGAGGGTGGGTGAGGCACGCCTCAAGGGCCCTGTCTCTACAGGGTGTACATTGTGGATTTCCCAGTAGAAAACTACCTCCTGAAAAAAAGCCATGTTGCCTGTTTTAAAGTATGAGTATTCTTCAAGGATATAAGCTCCGAGGTGTTATGATCCACTCTTGTAGTGTGGGTATATGTGGTGTTTTCCATTTCTGGGCTATTAAAAAATTGGCACTATTGAGACCTATCTGTAGCAGCTGCCATCCGATTTTACATGGTTTGCCTATCTTGTAGTTAAGGAGTGCTGTGGTTTGCTGTAATTGGAACTATTCCCCAAACATTTTCTTAAAGTGTGTTTTCTATACTTCTCCAAAGAGGAGCGATGTAGTTACAATCCCACCAGATGTAAGACATTGTGCCCGTTTCCCACACACACCCCCTCCAGCAAGAGGTGCTAGCATTGTGATTATTTTGTTTGATCCTGCTGGGGGTGTGATACCACCGGAACAGGATTTTGTGGTTCAGTTCTAGTACTCTAGGGGAGTGAGAAGATTTATGTGTGTGGCGGAAAATATTGTCCCATTGTTCCTCTGTTAAAGTGATTCCTAGTTCCCTGTGCCACTGCGGTGCAAAGGGGGGGATGGTGGGGGTGGAAGAGGTGTGTCTAACAATTTTTTAACGAGTAACAGGGGTCCCTGTTAGGGGTAGAATTCAGTAAGCATAACCTTTCAAAATTGGGTGGTGTCCCTGAGAAGTTCCCGCCTATGCGGGGATGCGCCCAAAAGGTGTGTTAACTGGGCATATTTAAGCCACGGTGTGAAATGGCCATCCGCTACATCCTTCAACAGGCACGGTCCCTCAGTTTACCACATTACGTTAGTCTAGCCAGGGGGACTGTTTGCCCTAAGCCCTATGCCCAATACATCATTGGGGACAATTCCCACCCGTAAATTCCGCGTTTATAGGTATTGGGGTCATTGGTGAGGGGCAGGACGACATCCCTTTTCATTTAGACCTGATTAGGTCCCATGTTTTGAATATATGCAAATATAAGGGAGAACATTTTATGATCGTGGGTCTGTTTGCACATTTTATCCAACATAGTGGGCCAATTTCTTGAGTCTCCAGGAGGGAAGCATCTATGTTCGCCCACGTTTTTGTGTAAAGGCAGTTATGCCATTCTAGTTTCTCTGAAGGGCGACCGGCATTGTAGTACTGTAAAATTTGAGGAGACCCATCCTCCTGAACCCAAAGGAAGGTAAGGAGTCTTCTACTAATTCTTGGTTTAATCCCGCCCCAGATAAAGGAATTAATCATGCTTGTAGCTGGGTTATATAGGTGGTGGGAAGGGAAATGGGGGCATCCTGGAGAATGTAAAGGATCTGGGGGAAGTGTGGGTCATCTTAATAGCCTGTATGCGTCCCCACCACGACAGGGGCTTATCTTTCCAGGTGTCAAATCTTTTTGCAGTTTATGTAATAAGGGATATAATTCCGTTAAAAGATTTTATTGCTAGATGGAGCAAGCTGAATGCCCAAGTATTTAATCTTATCCGTTTTCAAACTATATGGGACAGGATGCACTAAGTTTTGCATATTTCCTGTGGGGCATGTTAATGTTAAGGATCTCAGATTTCTGTGCATTTATAGAGAAATGAGTGATTGCTAAAAGTTTGAAATTCTGCCAAGCAATGGTCGTATAGATGTTTCTGGAGACGTGAGAAAGACCAGGACATCATCCGCATACATTGCGACTTTATGAGAGCGAGATCCCACGAGTATGCCTCTGATGTCAGGGTTCCTCCTAATATGTGCAGCTAGGATCTCCATTGAGAACGCAAATAGGAGCGGGGATAGGGGGACTCAGCTGTCTCTTTTAAGACTATTCGGACATTATATTGCCTGGTTCAATATACCATTACTCACTGATTCCCGACTTTGAAGTATAAGTCGCACCTGAGCAGCGAGAGGATAGCTATCTCGGCAGCTACTCAAGTGCCTTACATCTAGTAAGTACAACCTGTACGTGTGTGTGATCCTCCAACATCACTGATTTTGCTCTATTGTGACGCCTTCTTCTTTTTTCTTCCACACTACTACAGAGCCTTGCTTATGTGCCAATAAGCTTTGGAAGGAGTACAGCAGCATCACGTTACTCCTACCATTGAGACCCTCTGTATCCAAGTTTGGAACAGAATATCTTTTGGAACACTTTAGGATTTTTTATCCAGGGACTATATAACTAACATATCACTTCGTTTATTTTTTTTATTTATTTTTTTTTAAATAATTTTTTATTGAGGTGTAGATTAAAGGCATACAGAAAATTCACATTAGTTTATTCCAGCTAGGTACAATATCCAATAAGCATATGGAAGCATATAAGATAACAATACATATGAGTCATGCCTAAGACAATATAAACCTTCCAGGATAGGTATGAGGTCCTTCTTGGGACCTTAGATTAACATACAGTATAAATATAGGAAGAGAACAAGGAAACTCCTCGGCACACCAGAGATGCGATAGGTAAAAGCAGTTCTTTATTGAATTATATTGATAAAACCATAATCCTTATACAGCAACTTGATAAAAGCATAGTATTAAAACAGGAAAACAGGGGAACATCACCCTCCTGTGACATCATACGCGTTTCATGCCTCTGGGGCACTTGTTCACTGATTTAGAACAGGTGGTGAAAATGCTCCTTATATACAGAGTTGTATCCAATGAAAAAAGCATCAATTAATTAAAGCATGTTTCTTTAACCCCTGAGATCCTGAATCAAATTCACCATCTATCCTAATTAGTATAGCAGCTCTATTGATGAGAATTATACATAATTAATGCAATACTGAATTCTTATATATCATAGTTTAATTTGTACAAAGCCATTATGAGAGCTGAACATATTGTAAACAGGTAAAATATTTTATAAAAACAGGTTAACTAGAAAAATTATATGGTTTAAGTTGAACATCAAAAAACCCTTCTCTCCTGATTTAAATGTATAGCATATCATGAACTGTACAATATGTTATATAAAATATACTGATTGACCAAAAAGTATGAAAACTAATATAATGCGATACATTTTACATGTATTGTCAGCGTTGTATAAACACATTAACATCCATTCTGGAATTTAAACGCCGTGCGTAACCTGGTTTTTAGATGGAGATCCAAAAGACCTCTCGCTCATCTAGTTTCTTTTCCCTGTCTCCACCCCGGGAATGCCGGTGGTATAAAGTCATATACCCTGAACTTTCAAGAGTGAACTGTCAGAATTAGATAATATCTAAAATGTTTAGCAATGGGTGTTTTTGACTCTGGGTCCTCTATGGATCTTAAATGTTCCATGGACCCGGTCCTTGAGAGACCTCTTTGTGCGTCCTACATATTGTATATTGCATGCTTGGCATGTCAAAAGATAAATTACGTGAGTGCTATTGCAGTTAATAAAGTATCTTATGTCACACACTTTATTCAAAGCTTCTGACCTGCAAGTGTTGCCCTGAATGACATGCAAGCATGTCTTGCATCGGGAGGCATTGCATTTATAACATTCCGTTACGTCTTTGCAACCATGTGCTATTCGTAAATCTGGGCAGCATTGAGGGGAGATAGTATGTTTCTCAAAGTTTTGCTTTACGTGACACGAATTTTGCAACCACCTTTTAAAACCTGACTTAGCTTTCATCATTCTCTAGAATAGGCAGACTCTTTTTTATTAATTTGCAAATTTTCCGTATTCCTTACTGTATGGGTGTTGGTAAAAAATTGGTGCAGAAGAAAAGGTATTCTTGTTACCGTCTTTTTTGTCTTTTTTATACTTGAGTAATTCAGACCTGGAAATCTTGTCTACATCAGTTTTTGCTTGTGTCAAAATGTTATTAGGGGTAGCCCCCTAGATCTTAATCTCTTCATGGTGTCAGCTGCTTTTCTTTTCATATATATCTGGATCAGAACAATTACGTTTGACCCGAATGAGTTGGCTTTTGGGGATGGAGGCAAGGGAGATGTGAAGGATGACAGGAGTCATATTTAAGAATAACTATTGCCCGCAGTGGGTTTGCGATATAACTCAACTTGGATAAGCTCACCAGTGGGTATAATGGTTACATCCAAAAAGTTTAGAGAGTTCATGCTGGATTCAATAGTAAACTTAAGGTTCAGCCTGTTGTGTGACACATATTGGTGAAAGGAATTGATAGACTCGTTGTCCCCATCCCAAACAAATACCAAGTCATCGATATAACAACCATAATAAATGATATGCTGATGAAAAGGGTTTCTATCTCCAAAGATGTGGAAGAGCTCCCACCAACCTAAAAAAAGATTGGCGTATGATGGCGCAAATTTAGCACCCATGGCCGTTCCACATCTTTGGAGATAGAAACGACCTTCGAAGAGAAAAAATTATGAGTCAACAAGTACTCCGTGGTCATTAGCAAAAAAGATATCATAGCCTCATCATAATTAGATATGTGTCTCAGAAAAAAATCAAGAGCTTCATAAACCCTTATCGTGAGGGTATTGATGTATATAATGAGGAAACATCCATTGAAACTAATGTGTAGCTGGATTTCCATGAAACCCCTTTGTATTTGTCTGATAAAAGATGTAGTGTCTTGAATATAACTGGGAAGTGCCAAGAACCAAGGTTGCAGGTACATGTCCACCAGTTCTGACAATGGTTCATTGAGGGACCCTATCCCCTGCCACAATAGGCGTCCCGGGGGATTAAGGGGATCCTTGTGTATCTTGGGGGAAATAGTGGAAACATGGCAGTTACCGGCCAGTAGGGAAATAAATATTCCGACATGTTGGCTGTAATAATGCCATTGTTCATGCTGGTGTTTCACTATATCCCCAAGTAAATATAGGAAGGCATCATGGAATAGAGGAGACCACTTACGGATCTCATATGAAAAAAAAAACCCTCTTTTTTGTTTTTATTATTATGTTTTAAACAACGCTTGGAACATAGATTTTAGGCCCAACTATTACCCTAAGGGAGTGAACAATATCAACTGATAGTTGGGAACTAAGGATAAAACAATGCATAGAATAAATGGTAATACATTATAATGTTGTACTGTAAGAATTACTGATGAGAAATATAATGAAGGTGCGGTATAAACAAAGATAAACCTCCAAAGCTAGGAGATTTATTATATTGAAAGGGGGGGGGGGAGGAGGGTGGTTATCTGATTTAGATAAACAGGGAAATATCACAGAAAACATATCACCCTAAAAAAAAAAACAAGGGTAAGCTATTGCATCATAACTCTGGCAAACAAATTTTTATAAACAGAGTGACATATGCATTTGGGAGAGTTTCAGGGCACCTGGTTTACTAGTAAATACTTAACAAATGAGTAAATTGCCGTGCTGGTCTGAAAGCATTCCTGGTATAGTAGAGCCTAGATTTAAGCTAATGAGTTTGGCGTGATGTGTGTAGCTCGTTTATGGTGTTATAAATAGAGAGACCATACAGAGTAACAATAGTGCAGTCCGGTCCACACTAAGAACATACCAAAATACTGTAGAGCGGAAGCTTTGCGTCACCATGCAGGAGTGAGAGGCTCAGACATCTCGGCCATCAGACATCCAAGCCCTCAGGAACATTTAGTAGTAAGAGCACCACATGAGTAAATAGCCAGATATACAGGGTCAATATCTTTGTAAGAGGCAGTGTCTATTATCCATGTGTAGAGAGATAAACATTTATAGGAGACAAGCACATGTAGGAAGATTGTTAGGCAGTTAGCTATGTCAGAGGAGATATTACTATACACAGTTTGGGGGGTGAAAAATATGGAACCATATCCATGAGGGTTAATATCTTGAAACATTGGGATGTTAAGTGGATAAGGCGAAATAACAGAAGTAACATTCTTTACGGAAAGGGGGACATATACAGTATATAGCAACCTCTATAATATAAATAGATTATTGAATGAGGAAAACTCAAGGAATAATGGGCTTATGAGGAAAAACAGCTACATTATAACTCCCAGGGGCAATGCCATATATATGCCTAGTGGTAGAGAATATATATTATATTTGGAAGTGTGTAGCTCTTAGTAGTTGCCTGGCCCTAACCTCTACTGGTTACTTGAGTTATAGGGGCCCATTTATCAAGCTGACACATCCCTGCTGGCGGCCGATTGGCCGCGAGTCAGCAGGGGGCGGCGTTGCACCATCCAGCTCTTGTGAGCTGCTGGTGCAATGCTGAATACGGAGAGTGTATTGCTCTCCGCATTCAGCAACGTCTTGCGGACCTGATCCGACAGTGCGGATCAGGTCCGCAAGACCTTTAATAAATAGGCCCCATAGTGTTAATGCTCATTATGTAGGAAAGGTAGTCTGAACTAAGAATTCACTAACTTCGCAAGATAATGATTCCAATAGATGAGAGATAACCTATTTAACAGATTATGGGGTCTGATTCTAACCACATTACTAAGTATCCTCTGATGTATCAGACTTTCCAGTCATCATATATTACTTAATTTCCTGTGGAGAGATAATAAATAAAAAGGCACAACAAATAAGCTTACAAATAACCTGTAAGTAAACAGAGATACAAATATACACAAACCAAACACAACATAAAATATATCAGTGTCTCTCAATTTGTAGTCTGAATCTAATGCCAGTCTGAACAATAGATGCTGAGAAATAAAGTTTGTGAATAGGCTTGCAAATGGAAAAAGAAAAGGTAAACCTCCACAATGCGGTAGAAGGAATCTAATGTCCAAATTAGTGTTAACAAGTTAGCCCAAATGGACTGTATGGCCAGACTAAACCTTATGCAGAAAAAAATAAAGTTATCCTACACCAACTCTCACATCTGGAGTTGTCGAGTATTACTTGTATATGTAGGAGGGTGCGAAGAGACCCCTGAGAATCAAGCAGTTCTGTAAAGTTTATATCTCTGTAACTTTTCATCAACTCCATTTTGTGTAGTACCAGCTCCCTCGAACTGGCTATTGGGGTCGCAATTATGTATTTCGGCTTCCTCAGTTTCATTCCTTGTGCTGGATCTATCGCATTAGGTTCCACTCCATCAGTGTCCCCAATATTGGTCTTGACGAGATCCTTAAAGTTAGTATCCGTATTGAAAGAGATAAAGGCTTCAGTCAGCGCATCAGTGAGAGAGTCGTGATGGTCTTGAAGCAGCTTTTTTAGCTCGGCTAGTAAGTTCTCATAAGTCGCCATAGGCTCCTTTTTAGGGGGCAGCATAGGAGAAAAATTTGGAACGTTTCTACCCTGCTAGCAGTATTAATTAATTAATAAGGTTAGCAATATGTTATATATGCGTCTATAGTAAGGCAGGTTAGGTAAGTCCTGTGAGGAAGGTGTACTATTATAGGGCACAGTAAATCTGTCTTTTTGTGGTAGGTTTCAAAATCAAGATGAGATATATCTTGAAAAAAGCCAGCCACTCAATCAACCCCACTTGAATGTAAAGAGCAAATACTTGCGCCTGCTTGTAGTAGTAGTTCTCCTTCTATTGCGCAGCAAGTAAAAAATGGCCACCATGTCCGTGATCCCTGCAGGCCACACAACTGCAGCTACACGACCAGTGGTGATACACAAGACCACTCTGTGTTCTCCAAGATCAGAAGCGCTACCACCAAAAATATAAGACATTTGTCCTAAATCTGTTAAAATTGCTAGGAATGCTCCATAATTGAAGTTTAGATCAGATTATTACTGGAGCTGCAAAATGTATGCGACCGCTAGCGGTCCTGGCTGGCTCTGCCCCCCGTTTTGTTTTGACATATTGTATGACACATATATATGTTCACTTTGTGTATATATTTCATATTGCTTTGCCTTTTTTATGAGAGTACACACAGTATATATCTATACCCATATGAGTACTTAATATTATGGGGTGGCACTTTATTGTATCACTTAGCCGTTAGCAACACTGTTGCTTGGTGCAATCATTCCAATATCAGCATATTGCAGATTTAGTGGATAGTTATATATACTTTATTAGTGTTCACTACATATATTGCACTTTGTATTTATCACTTTGTATATATCTATTAACTGGCGCCTCTAACATATCACATATCAATTTATACCAAGAATGGGCTGGCCTGGAGGTATTTGAACTAGTTATGCATACCAATTCCTGTGAGGCCATGCCAAAGCAATCAATATTAGCTCATTCTTGTTGTATTCTGGCTATCACGCTAGATATTGAGGCCTATTTATTAAAGGTCTTGCGGACCTGATTAGGAGGTGTCAATCTCGATCGGGTTGAATTGTGGCGATTCCTGTCCACCTGCTCAGAGCAGATGGACAGGGTTATGGAGCAGCGGTCTTTAGGACTGCTGCTTCTTAACTGCTGTTTCTGGTGAGTCTGAAGACTCACCAGAAACACGGGGCCCATGAGCTCCATATGGAGCTTGACAAGATGAGCCTCAGTAACACAAAGAGGGAAAGAAATTAGATTAAAATTGCCATGGAGTCACTATGGCATCTAGAGAGTCGCCTGCTGATCCAAATATCTTGTTGCAATAAACTATTCAAAAGAGAGGCCCATGAGATATATTTTTGACCTGCCCCAACATTTCAAAATCTGGTAGAATACTCCTTATTTGTTGGAGTGAATTGTACTGATGGCTGAGAAAGTAAACATCCCAGTTGTTGACACTCAGGATGTGGCTTGCTGAAATCATGCAATGATGGTGTTGACCCAAATTAAAAAGTGGGCTGACTCCTTCATCGCTAAGGTAAATGTGTGTTCCGCATTTGTGAATGAGGTAAGCCACCACAGTGACACTGTTTAAAGGGACAGTCTACACCAGAATTGTTATTGTTTTTAAAAGATAGATAACTCCCTTTATTACCCATTTCCATTTGCATAACCAACACTGTTTATATTAATACACTTTTTACTTCTATGGTTACCTTGTATCTAAGACTCTGCAGACTGCCCCCTTATTTCAGTTTTATTTTACATATTTGGATTTTAGCCAACCAGTGCTGACTCCTAGATAACTCCATGGGCGTGAGCACAATATTTATCTATATGGCATATATGAACTAATGCCCTTTAATTGTGAAATATGTCATAATGCATTCAGATAAGAGGGGGCCTTCAAAGGCAAATAAATTAGCATATAAGCCTACCTAGGTTTAGCTTTCAACTAGAATACCAAGAGAACAAAGCAAATTTGATGATAAAAGTAAATTGGAAAGTTGTTTAAAATGACATGCCCTATCTGAATCATGAAAGTTTATTTTTGACTATAATGTCCCTTTAATTTAAACCTAAGAAGTTAGTCCTGTCTTAAGATGCTCTGAAGAGCCCTGAAGATAGGGAAGAGTTCAAATATATTAATTGGTAACCTTAGCTCCTGAGGAGACCATACTCCCTACACTCTCTGTGACACCCAGACTGCACCCAACCTGACAGACTGTGTCTGTGGTGATCATCACCCATGCTGCCCAGAGAAAGGAGGCCCTTTGAAGAGATTTTTGAGCCAGACACTATTTCAGGAACTGCCTTGTTTTGAAGTTTAGTATAATCTTCTGAAACAGACCCATGTAATCCCCATTCCACTGCTGCAACATTCTCATTTTGATGGGGGACGTAGGTAGGTTTTAGTAAATGGAACGGCATCTGAAAGCTGCTACCATGAGACCTACCACTTTCATGCTTTAAGGTACTAAAGGAAGGGAAAATGAGTTGTAAAAGAGCATACACTTTCTTCAGCTTGAGTTTGCATTGACCCATGAGAGACAGTGTCACTAACACTGAATGTATCATGAAACCCAGGAAAGAAACCCTGATCTGAGGAATTAAAGAGCTATTTGGAAGGTTGATTCTCTAACTGTGAATACAAAGAAACTGAAGAACTTTGCTGGTATATTATTTTGACATTTTGGTAAGAGGGTGCCTGTACCTGAATGTCATCTAGATATGAAGCTACATCAATCCCCAGAGCTCTCACTTCCAACAACAGTGCTCTGACAACATTTTTTAAGATTCTGATAGTGGTTGCCAGACCGAAAAGCAGCACCACAAACTGCTAATGTTTGTTTAAGAAGGCAAATCTGAGAAATGTGACATGATCCCTGTGAACAGGAATATGCAAATAACAATCTTTTAAGTCTATGGTAAACATAACTTGACCCTCCTGGACTGTTTGAGCTTAGACCAGGAGGAACCAGGGTTCCACAAGGATTTGGAGGTGTCTGACTTTTGAGTTGCTCTGGAGAAGAATATTTGAGCCTTAGACGAAAGAAGTGATAATGTCCAAATTACTTAACCCTGCCCTTAGCATTTTTGTGTTGTGGCCGGAAAGCTCCCTTACCACCATTGAATATTACGACAGCATCCAGGCCTGGTCCAAACAAAATCTTACCTTGGAAAAGAACGAACCAGGCTTCCACAAGTACTCGAAAGTGCCAGATTTTTCAGTTACTGTGGTGGAGGATCTTTTTTTTTTTTTATTAAGGTATTGATAGAAGAAACGAAACAAATCAAGTTACATCAGTATGCTGAACAATTTGATAATCACATAAGGAAGTAGGCCACTAACGTAAATCTTCTGTGAACTTCCTTGTAAAATATAGTGTCTTCAAGTTGAGCAAGTATGTCACAAACCAGGATGGTACAAAACTGATACTGATACCTTACATTTTACTTTATAAACCAGTTTTCGATAGAACCTCTTTATCTTGTTTTGCAGCCTAATAGGGAGATATTTTATGATAACTTATCACAAGCAAAAACATACCATCTAATTTGAGAGGTACAATTTCTTACCACTGAGAAATTACATATTAAATCCCACGTTGAAAAGTTAAGACCCTTATATACGTGATAACTTGTGCAATTGAACGTGTGGAAAATCCATGTATCAGCATGAGAATCCTAAAAGAAAGTATTTACATTATTCCAGCATGATAGCATGGGGAATTGTGGGCCAAAGCTGCTCTTGTTAAGATCCAGACAGAGAACTGGGTATATCCATGCATTTACTCGGGGTGAAGTAAGCTAGTCAGTAGGTATGACACCTCTATAACTCCTTCATATGTGGCTCTACAAAAATATAAAAGTTAGGATGTGGAAATGGGAGGTCCTGTCCGGGCAGCACGATAAAGAATACTCTGTATATAAATAAGGTCTCTAGGGATCTATATGAGAGTGTAATTTATTGTCCATAACCATAGATTGGAGCCTCTCTTTCAAATTAGGTGAATTCCCTGTAATTATTATGCAGCAGTTGAAAGGTGGGTAGGTAGGTGCCACTTACATTCATGAGCTGCCTAGAAGTTACTAAGTGTGAGTTGCGTCTAACAGCTATATTCAGTCTTATATACTTAATAGTAATATTTGTGCTATCCCCTGTAGCACAAGGGAGCTATAATAACCAGTACAAAATAATTGCAGCTTTAAGACAAATAGGTTCTGGTAAACCTGGCCATGGTCTAGAGCAAAGTACAGTTCCCTCAAAAACCATAATGAGTGAGAATTTTTATTCCACCATCCTAGATAGCTAGCTCCTGTCACTTGGGTATTGGCCCTACACCCAACGACATGTGCAACAAATGTATAAAAAGATAGGAGGATTCTAATTTTTAGCTGCTATTTGTCATTAATCTGTGTACTGCGCCCCCTTTTTTTTTGTAAGCTGTCAGCTATATAGTAGCCCAGAAGTATAGCTCCATAAAGTGTTCTACCAGCTTCTTACAACTCATGTATAAATTCTAGCTATGAACAGATAGCATCATTCCCTTATTTATGTCTATATGACCCTTTTGTACTCTATTTTGTTAGCCTTATAATATATTGAAGTATGAGGATAATTATGGTTAAGAGACAACAAAGAAGCAACTATGCTAAACATACATTGGCACTGCAAAGATTATAGGATAAGGTACCCATATGTACAGAATATAGACTAAGCTTTTATATATATATATATATATATATATATATATATATATATATATATATATATATATATATATATGAGTTAATATATGTATATCTGTATTGAGTATGAAAACATTGCAATATAGATAAAAAATATTAATAGGATAATGGCTTGGTACTTGCCGTAGGGCACTGTGTATCATTAGACTGCTCTGTTAGATCATGCACAATGCAATACCCCTCAGCTGCAGCAAGCCCTTACTAAGTAGTATATCTTCAGTATCTCAAAGATCGTATGACCCATTGAGACTAATAGGTAAAGGCAGAGAGCACTACAATGGGCTGTGTATAAACGGTTATTCAGGAACTATCAATACAAGTTCGTAAAACTATGCAGAACTCAATGTGGGTGCACAAGTGTATAACAATAGTTGTTGCCATATTAAAAAAGAGTAAAAAGCTTAGAAGAAAAAATAATACAGGAAATTACCTTCAAACTTATGCTAATATATATGTGCACGCAAAACTCCCATTAAGCATAGGAGCAGTTAATTATGTGATATGGCCTTATAGTAGGGGCAAAGTCATTAACTTAAGGAGTTCTCCGGTCCCCAGGATATCTACAGTGGGAAAGTCCAGTAAGGCAGCAGGTATAATATAATAAGAATAAAAGTTTACCCAATGCCAAGTCTGTATAATAGAGTCCACAACCACCCTACATAGGAGGCCTCCACAAATACTTGAGCGCCTCTAGGAACTTGCGCTATAGCTGGAGAAACAAACCGCTGCAACAATGAAATGTCTATCGACCAGTCCCACCTCCGTAGTAGTGATAGATCGTCATGTGAAAAAGTCAGTGCCATGAGCTCAAGATCCCAGCCGTGAGAGTCGGCCGCCCCTCCACGGTCTATGGCCAGAGGCATCTAAGGCACTTCAGTTGCTTTGAGGTGGGGTTTTGGGTCGGAGAGTTGCTTAGATGCCGAGTTCAGTGAAGTCAGCTCCGGCATTGCTGTGGTACTCCCGGTGGTTACCAGATCCTCAGATCACTTTGTGGCGTGGTTAGTAAAGTGTGATCTAGTTATAGAATGTGATATATCCTCACTGTCAGCAATATAACTGTTGGACTGTGGTTGTAGGTGACGTAGCACTAGCAGGCCTTCCGAGAGTTGCTCTGTCGGTATGTCTCCTGACTCCATGATATTTAGTGAATTGCTGGCTACTCCCCAGGTTACTGCTTCTAATGTGTCAGTTAAGTTTGAGAAGCATCTTTCAAGCTGACAATTAAAATCTTGCAGTAAGAGATGTATTAACTTCTGAACCTTCTTCATTATAAGTGCAGCTATGCGTTTGTGGTTTGACAGGTGATGATTGACTATTGCATCTGGCGTATCTGGGGAGGGTGATGAGGGTCCTGCTAGGCAAGGTCTCAATGTTCCAGGTCAGGGAATGTGCGGCATAAATCCAACAAATCTTGCTATTTTCGTGGTCAGCAGACTTTTAAAGAGTTGACCAGAGAATATTTGCCATTTATGTTGTTTGATGTCCTGAATAGGTGATGGATTGACAATCTTAGTCCAGAGACCTCTGATTTTGCGTCCTCTCATGCCGCCGCCCGAACACGCCCCCCCAGACGGTGAAGGATCTTTAAGTCTTAGGGGTAGATTTACTAAAGGTCGAGCGGACATGATTTGCTGTAACGAATAATGTCTGCTCGACCTCG
Organism: Bombina bombina; assembly: GCF_027579735.1. Classification (NCBI taxonomy): domain Eukaryota; kingdom Metazoa; phylum Chordata; class Amphibia; order Anura; family Bombinatoridae; genus Bombina; species Bombina bombina. The sequence continues at coordinate 468,035,236 of NC_069502.1, read as the reverse complement.
CTAAATGCTGACAGCATATGCTAGTGAAATGCTTGTGCAATGCTGACCCCTGCTCACCGGCAGCCAATCGGATCAGGATGATTTCAGTCCTCCACCTAAAAGGTGGTGGAGAAGTTAAAGAGCAGCAGTCTTTTGACCACTGCTTCTAAACTTCCATTTCAGGCGAGCCTGAAATGATGGGCGTATAATGCAGCCTCCGCTGCTTAATAAATATACCCCATAGACTGAAGAAAGCAGTGATAATGTCCAGTAAACTCAACATTGCCCTTAGTCTTTTTCTATTGTGGCAGGAAAGCTTCCTTATTTTAAAGGGACAGTCAACAACAGAATTTGTGTTTAAAAAGAAAGATAATCCCTTTATTACCCATTCCCCAGTTTTGCATAACCAACACTGTTATAGAAATACACTTTTTACCTCTGTAATTACCTTGTATCTAAGCCTCTGCAAACTGCCCCCTTATTTCAGTTCTTTTGACAGACTTGCCTTTTAGCCAATCAGTGCTCACTCCAGGGTAACTTCACGTGCATGAGCTCAATGTTATCTATATGAAACACATGAACTAATGCCCTCTAGTGGTCAAAATGCATTCAGATTAGAGGCAGTCTTTAAGGTCTAAGAAATTAGCATAGGAACCTCCTAGAATTAGTTTTCAACTAAGAATACTAAGAGAACAAAGCAAAACTGGTGATAAAAGTACATTGGAAAGTTGTTTAAAATTACATGCCCTATTTAAATCATGAAAGTTTTTTGGGACTTGACTGTCCCTTTAAGTGACAGTTGCAATACTACCATTCACTCCAGGTCCAAACAAAAACTTTTCTTGGAATGGAAAGATTTTAAATACCATGACTTGAGTCATAACGCCCTTCTAGCCAAAACAGTCATAGCAGCAATCTTCACATTAATGCAAGTCATAACTTGCTGCATCAAAAAATGACCAACTTCAAATAATTCTGAATTTCTTTAAAGGCAAGAATTCGAAGAAATTACGTCAGAAATGTCACAGCAGACCAGTAGCTGCAAAAAACATGATCAGCTGGACAAAATGTAGCCTGTTAGCTGAAAGGATCACCTGTGAAGGCTTTCAAGCTTTGTCCATCGGGACCTTGAATGAGGTTCTGTCCTATAAAGGAAAAGTAGTCTGCCTAGCTAGAATGGAGATTGTTCCATCCACTTTTGGAAATGCTTCTAACACCTCCAATTATTCAGAGGGAAAAGAGAACTTGGTGGAGGAAACAAAAGGAAGACATGGAATATTTGATTCCTTAATGATTAGGTCAGAAACAAAACCAGGTGATGCCTTAGAGAATTTATCAATCTTCTTGATAGATTGCTTTTTCTGCAGTTGGAGAATCTTCAACCTCCAAGGCTATTAAAACTTTGTGCAAGAGAGATTGTATATGCTCCAACCTTAAATTGAAACTTTGACTACATCATCAGCAATGGGGTCCTAGGTTTCTGAAAATCATCCTCGGAAGAGGATATTTCTTATTCCATTGTACTCCGGATTTGTGCAGGGTACTTAGATGGGTCTCTCCTGAGGTATGTTTCTGATGCACCTAAGGTCTGTAAAGGATACACTTATGCTCCTTGCAGTCATACGCATTTAACTGGTGGAGGAATCACAGCCATCAGTTCTGTAAATAGCAGAGTGGCTATATTCTTTTTATTTAGAGAAAGGTCATAAGAGCAATCTTGAGGATAACCCTGGTGGGAGCGCATAAGTGACATAACTGAGTAGGGGGACACCACCATACCCTTACAAAGCAAATAAATGGTTAGATTATCTGTGGGTCCCCATTACATATGGTCAACATGATGTCTAGAGACATGAGTGGTACCAGTCAGCTCCATAGTATATAAAGTAAGGATAGGCAAGTATCTACAGGTAAATAGCAGCACAGAATACAGTATAAGAGGCACACAAAGGGTTAACCCTTAGGGGATTGGTGTATGTGACTATGGGGTCAATTTATTAAGGTGCGGACGGACATGATACGCTGTATTGTATCATGTCTGCCGCACATCAATAAATTCCGACAGCATATGCTGTTGGCATTTATCATTGCACCAGCAGTTCTGGTGAATGGCTGGTGCAATGCCGCCCCCTGCAGATTTGCGGCCAATCGGTTGCTAGCAGGGGGTGTCAATCAGCCCGATCGTATCCCTCAGAGGTGGTGGACGAGTTAAGGAGCAGCGGTTTTAGGACCGCTGCTTCTAAACTTCCGCTTCAGGTGGACCTAAAGCGGAGTGGGTCAGAAGCAGCTTCCACTGCTTCATAAATCAACCCCTATGTATCCAGGCTATGAGAAACATATGAACATGGTCATACTGATAGTCTGCAAGCTATGAAGGTGCATGGTAATTACCGGTCAGAACCTTCATCTACCATATTCACCTAGTGTGCAGTGCAAGCACACTAGCACAGTGCAAGGCTCTGGTTTAACAAGGAGCAGCACACTGTAGACAAGGGGATTTGTTTATATGCCTATATTTCACCTGAGAGGCTGGTGGCATCTACTGCTCTACCTTCTTTGTAGGTTCTCATAGTAGAAAATTGATCTCATATTGGTTAGAAAACCTCACTCCTTGTGGGAGGCAAAAAAAATGACTGAGGTATTATGGAAAAGTGGGAGGGATTAAAAGCTCTGCTATGTTGTATGTTTTTTCCTCCCTTTAGAGGACTGGAATTTACATGTGATGGCTCATGGACTCTCGCCATCTAATGAAAGAAATTTAATTTATCATATTAAACTTTTAAAATTATTTCTCTTTCTGTTCAGCTGTTTTTACTAGAACTGACAAATTCTCTGATATTCCACTGAACCCTTAACTCCACTGTAACTGTTTTTTATAAAAACCTATTACCAGTTTAATAAAGAATTATTCTCTAAAATGACTATGTATTTACAAAGTAAGATATTACTTTAGCAATGTGACAACTGTAGCATTGACATGATGTTTTCTGTACCATGTATATTATTTTTGTATAGTAGCTTCCATGCTTTTATTATAACTTTATTAGACACTTGTAAGAAAATACATCTATTGCTTGGTTATGCGCAGCACAGCATGAACCTATTATATGTTAAATAAATATGTCAATAGACGGTTTGATCATTCTACAAAGAGCTCACATTTTTAAAATGTATTTTTTTAGAATGGATGGCTAACATTGCACTGGCTGCAACACTCTATTAAGATAACCATTACCAAGTAGCATTCAAGAAGTTCTATACGCCTAGATTTAGAGTTTTGCGTTAGAAGGAGTGCGTTAGCTACGCATGTTTTTTCCCCCCGCACCTTTTAAACAACGCTGGTATTTAGAGTTGTCTGAATGGCTGCGTTAGGCTCCAAAAAGGGAGCGTACAGGCATATTTACCGCCACTGCAACTCTCAATACCAGCGTTGCTTACGGACGCGGCCAGCTTCAAAAACATGCTCGTGCACGATTCCCCCATAGGAAACAATGGGACAGTTTAAGCTGAAAAAAACCTGCAAAAAAGCAGCGTTCAGCTCCTAACGCAGCCCCATTGTTTCCTATGGGGAAACACTTCCTAAGTCTGCACCTAACACCCTAACATGTACCCAGAGTCTAAACACCCCTAACCTTAAACTTATTAACCCATAATCTGCCGCCCTCGCTATCGCTGACCCCTGCATATTATTATTAACCCCTAATCTGCCGCTCCGTACATCGCCGCCACCTACATTATACCTATATACCCCTAATCTGCTGCCCCTAACACCGCCGACCCCTATATTATATTTATTAACCCCTAATCTGCCCCCCCCCCAACGTCGCCACTACCTTACCTACACTTATTAACCCCTAATCCGCCGGCCGGACCTCGCCGCCACTATAATAAATGTATTAACCCCTAAACTGCTGCACTCCCACCTCAAAAACCCTAATAAATAGAATTAACCCCTAATCTGCCCTCCCTAACATCGTCGACCCCTAACTTCAAGTATTAACCCCTAATCTGCCGACCGGACCTCGCCGCTACTATAATAAATGTAGTAACCCCTAAAGCCAAGTCTAACCCTAACACTAATACCCCCCTAAGTTAAATATAATTTAAATCTAACGAAATAAAATAAATCTTATTAAATAAATTATTGCTATTTAAAGCTAAATACTTACCTGTACAATAAACCCTAATATAGCTACAATATAACAAATAATTACATTGTAGCTATTTTAGGATTTATATTTATTTTACAGGAAATTTTGTATTTATTTTAACTAGGTACAATAGCTATTAAATAGTTAATAACTATTTAATAGCTACCTAGTTAAAATAATTACAAAATTACCTGTAAAATAAATCCTAACCTAAGTTACAATTAAACCTAACACTACACTATCAATAAATTAATTAAATAAACTACCTACAATTATCTACAATTAAATCAACTAAACTAAATTACAAAAAAAACCCCCACTAAAATACAAAAAATAAAAAAAGATTACAAGAATTTTAAACTAGTTACACCTACTCTAAGCCCCCTAAAAAAATAACAAAGCGCCCCAAAATAAAAAAATGCCCTACCCTAATCTAAAATTAAAAGTTTACAGCTCTTTAACCTTACCAGCCCTTTAAAGGGCCTTTTGCGGGGCATGCCCCAGAGTAAACAGCTCTTTTGCCTGTAAAAAACATACAATACCCCCCCAACATTACAACCCACCACCCACATACCCCTAATCTAACCCAAACCCCCCTTTAAAAACCTAACACTAAGCCCCTGAAGATCTTCCTACCTTGTCTACACCACGCCGGGTATCACCGATCCGTCCAGAAGAGGCTCTGAAGTCTTCATCCTATCCGGCAAGAAGAGGTCCAGAAGAGGCTCCGAAGTCTTCATCCTATGCGGCAAGAAGAGGAGATCCGGAGCGGCAAACATCTTCATCCAAGTGGCATCTTCTATCTTCATCCATCCGACGAGGAGCGGCTCCATCTTCAAGACCTCCGGCGCGGAACATCCTCTTCTCCCGACAACTAGACGATGAATGAAGGTTCCTTTAAGGGATGGCGTCCCTCGAATTCCGATTGGCTGATAGGATTCTATCAGCCAATCGGAATTAAGGTAGGAAAAATCTGATTGGCTGATTGAATCAGCCAATCAGATTCAAGTTCAATCCAATTGGCTGATCCAATCAGCCAATCAGATTGAGCTTGCATTCTATTGGCTGATCGGAACAGCCAATAGAATGCGAGCTCAATCTGAGAATCCTATCAGCCAATCGGAATTCGAGGGAACCCATCTTGGATGACGTCCCTTAAAGGAACCTTCATTCGTTGTCTAGTCGTCGGGAGAAGAGGATGTTCCGCGCCGGAGGTCTTGAAGATGGAGCCGCTCCTCGTCAGATGGATGAAGATAGAAGATGCCACTTGGATGAAGATGTTTGCCGGTCCGGATCTCCTCTTCTTGCCGTATAGGATGAAGACTTCAGAGCCTCTTCTGGACCTCTTCTTGCCGGATAGGATGAAGACTTCGGACCCTCTTCTGGACGGATCGGTGATACCTGGCGTGGTGAAGACAAGGTAGGAAGATCTTCAGGGGCTTAGTGTTAGGTTTTTTTAATGGGGGTTTGGGTTAGATTAGGGGTATGTGGGTGGTGGGTTGTAATGTTGGGGGGGTATTGTATGTTTTTTTACAGGCAAAAGAGCTGTTTTCTTTGGGGCATGCCCCGCAAAAGGCCCTTTTAAAGGCTGGTAAGGTAAAAGAGCTGTAAACTTTTTATTTTAGATTAGGGTAGGGCATTTTTTTATTTTGGGGGGCTTTGTTATTTTTTTAGGGGGCTTATAGGAGGTGTAATTAGTTTAAAATTCTTGTAATCTTTTTTTATTTTTTGTAATTTAGTGGGTTTTTTTTTTTTGTAATTTAGTTTAGTTGATTTAATTGTAGATAATTGTAGGTAGTTTATTTAAATAATTTATTGATAGTGTAGTGTTAGGTTTAATTGTAACTTAGGTTAGGATTTATTTTACAGGTAATTTTGTAATTATTTTAACTAGGTAGCTATTAAATAGTTATTAACTATTTAATAGCTATTGTACCTAGTTAAAATAAATACAAAATTTCCTGTAAAATAAATATAAATCCTAAAATAGCTACAATGTAATTATTCGTTATATTGTAGCTATATTAGGGTTTATTTTACAGGTAAGTATTTAGCTTTAAATAGGAATAATTTATTTAATAAGATTTATTTTATTTCTTTAGATTTAAATTATATTTAACTTAGGGGGGTGTTAGTGTTAGACTTAGCTTTATGGGTTAATACATTTATTATAGTAGCGGCAAGGTCCGGTCGGCAGATTAGGGGTTAATACTTGAAGTTAGGGGTCGGCAATGTTAGCGAGGGCAGATTAGGGGTTAATACTATTTATTATAGGGTTTTTGAGGCGGGAGTGCGGTGGTTTAGGGGTTAATACATTTATTATAGTGGCGGCGAGGTCCGGTCGGCAGATAAGGGGTTAATAAGTGTAGGTAAGGTAGCGGCGACATTGGGGGGGGGCAGATTAGGGGTACATAGGGATAATGTAGGTGGCGGCCGTGTGTGGTCGGCAGATTAGGGGTTTAAAAAATATTATAGTGGCGGCGATGTGGGGGGACCTCGGTTTAGGGGTACATAGGTAGTTTATGGGTGTTAGTGTACTTTAGAGCACAGTAATTAAGAGCTTTATGAACCGGCGTTAGCCCATAAAGCTCTTAACTCCTAACTTTTTTCTGCGGCTGGAGTTTTGTCGTTGGAGTTCTCACGCTCACTTCAGCCAAGACTCTAAATACCGGAGTTAGGAAGATCCCATTGAAAAGATAGGATACGCAATTGACGTAAGGGGATCCGCGGTATGGAAAAGTGGCGGCTGGAAAGTGAGCCAAAACCAGCGTTAGGACCCCCTAACGCTGGTTTGGACGGCTAACGCAGAACTCTAAATCTAGGCGATAGTTTAGGTGGAGCAAGAAATGTGAACAAGTTATTAAGTTTTGCTTCCTAAATGTCTTTCAAAAACATGGAACATCTGCTACGCATTAAAAAAAAATCTATAGTGCTCTCCATTTATATTACAATTCTTATGTAGAAGTGTCTTTCATTTGGTTGCCTACAGGGCTATATTTACAACTGTGGTGTGTTTGTGTATATTTATATACAGTAGTACAGTCAAAGATTAAGGCAAATACATGCTGCTTAAAGGGACACTAAACCCAAATTTTTTCTTTCATGCTTCAGGTAGAGAATACAATTTTAAACAACATTCCAATTTACTTCTATTATCTAATTTACTTCATTCTTTAGATATACTTTGTTGAAGAAATAGCAATGCACATGTGTAAGCCAATCACACGAGGCATCTATGTGCAGCACCCAATCAGCAGCTACTGAGCTTATCTAGATATGCTTTTCAGCAAAGAATATCAAGAGATTGAAGCAAATTAGACAATAGAAGTAAATTAGAAAGTTGTTTAAAATTGCATACTCTGAATCATGAAAGAAAAAATGTGAGTTTTATGTCCCTTTAATTCTAAATTCTATAGTAGCAAAATATTACAGCAGTTTTCATTACTTTCATTATTTGAAAATAAGAGGCTGCAACTCTATAATATGTGATGTTGTAAAGTAAATAATGTAGTCAATAAAAGAATCAGGAAAAGACTGATATGGCCATAAATAACTTCAGCACAGAAGAATGCTTCATAAAATTAATGTTGCCCTTCAGCAGCAAGATGACCTTGCAGGTTTTATGTGCATCGGGTGAAATTTGCATTGGTTTATCTGCAGACAGTAACAAGGCTAAATAGAAACACTTTATTATTCGTTTAAGGTTCGCCTTACATGATCCCATCTCTCTCTGTGATACATTGCAGTGTTTCTGTTACATACTGCACATTTCTTATTCTTTTCCCAAAGATTAATATAGCAGTCAAACTCCCAAAGCTTTATGCAACTATAGAGATGGTGATTGGCAGTACAAGTCAGACAATGAAAGAAAAGCTTTGGGAATCCTAATTCTCAATTCTTAATGTATTAATCAGAGTAGTGCCCATAAAACCATATTTAAAAAAGGGAAAAACCTTATTTTTTTTTTATTTTTTTTCTGTGCCTGACTGCTTAGTAAGGGACATTATACACTCATTTTTTCTTTGCATAAATGTTTTGTAGATGATCTATTTATATAGCCCATATATATATTTCAAGCATGCTCAGCTATGGACACTTTGTGTGCTTGTGTAAGTATGTGTATGTATATTTACTTATGTCAGACTACAGACACAACATGCAAAACACTACACATACTCCAAAACAATACTAAAGTGCATCAAGCATACACACACACAAATGTTTACTATATATATATATATATATATATATATATATATATATATATATATATATATATATATATATATATATATATATATCTCAATAAACAGTTTTTATCATATACATACACACACACACATATATATATATATATACATACAGTATATATATTGTGATTAAGATCATATCATGCTAAATAAACGCCCGTGGTCTTTAGGTACAGAGGCAGTATATGATAAAAACTGTTTATTGACATGTAAACTCTGAAATAGAGATACAAAGAATATCTCTTCCCAAATAACTAGAGTTCTAACTAGCATACAATGTATCCATCCTATTAAATGGGCATTTATATATGGGTATGCACATAGAGGTGTGTATATATATATATATATATATATATACACATACACACACACATATACAAATATATATATATATATATATATATATATATGTGTGTGTGTGTGTATGTGTATATATACTGTATGTATATATGTATACATAATATGTGTATGTCTGTTTTTATCTAGAGTAGATGGTTTTTATCTATCTTCCTAGCTATTCATTTATATATACACTGCTCAAAAAAATAAAGGGAACACTAAAATAACACATCCTAGATCTGAATGAATAAAATATTCTAATTAAATACTTTGTTCTTTACATAGTTGAATGTGCTGACAACAAAATCACACAAAAATTAAAAAATGGAAATCAAAATTTTCAACCCATGGAGGTCTGGATTTGGAGTCACACTCAAAATTAAAGTGGAAAAACACACTAAAGGCAGATCCAACTTTGATGTAATGTCCTTAAAACAAGTCAAAATGAGGCTCAGTAGTGTGTGTGGCCTCCACGTGCCTGTATGACCTCCCTACAACACCTGTGCATGCTCCTGATGAGGTGGTGGATGGTCTCCTGAGGGATCTCCTCCCAGACCTGGACTAAAGCATCCACCAACTCCTGGACAGTCTGTGGTGCAAAGTGAAGTTGGTGGATGGAGCGAGACATGATGTCCCAGATGTGCTCAATTGGATTCAGGTCTGGGGAACGGGAGGGCCAGTCCATAGAATCAATGCCTTCGTCTTGCAGGAACTGCTGACACACTCCAGCCACATGAGGTCTAGCATTGTCTTGCATTAGGAGGAACCCAGGGCCAACCGCACCAGCATATGGTCTCACAAGGGGTCTGAGGATCTCATCTTGATACCTAATGGCAGTCAGGCTACCTCTGGCGAGTACATGGAGGGCTGTTCGGCCCCTCAAAGAAATGCCACCCCACACCATTACTGACCCACTGCCAAACTGGCCATGCTGGAGGATGTTGCAGGCAGCAGAACGTTCTCCACGGCGTCTCCAGACTGTCACGTCTGTCAAATGTGCTCAGTGGGCCCCTGCTTTCATCTGTGAAGAGCACAGGGCGCCAGTGGCGAATTTGCCAATTTTGGTGTTCTCTGGCAAATGTCAAACGTCCTGCACGGTGTTGGACTGTAAGCACAACCCCCACCTGTTGACGTTGGGTCCTCATACCACCCTCATGGAGTCTGTTTCTGACCGTTTGAGCAGACACATGCACATTTGTGGCCTGCTGGAGGTCATTTTGCAGGGCTCTGGCAGTGCTCCTCCTGTTCCTCCTTGCACAAAGGCGGAGGTAGCGGTCCTGCTGCTGGGTTGTTGCCCTCCTACGGCCTCCTCCACGTCTCCTGATGTACTGGCCTGTCTCCTGGTTGCGCCTCCATGCTCTGGACACTACGCTGACAGACACAGCAATCCTTCTTGCCACAGCTCGCACTGATGTGCCATCCTGGATGAGCTGCACTACCTGAGCCACTTGTGTGGGTTGTAGACTCCGTCTCATGCTACCACTAGAGTGCAAGCACCACCAGCATTCAAAAGTGACCATAACATCAGCCAGAAAGCATAGGAACTGAGAAGTGGTCTGTGGTCACCACCTGCAGAACCACTCCTTTATTGGGGGTGTCTTGCTAATTGCCTATAATTTCCACCTGTTGTCTATCCCATTTGCACAACAGCATGTGAAATTGATTGTCACTCAGTGTTGCTTCCTAAGTGGACAGTTTGATTTCACAGAAGTGTGATTGACTTGGAGATACATTGTGTTGTTTAAGTGTTCCCTTTATTTTTTTGAGCAGTGTATATATATTGCACTATTTGACTATGGTTTTTAATGATGATAATTATGTGGTTTTATGAGAAATTGATTATTTACATATGTAATATGTAAGAATACAAATTATTATAATATTATAGATATAGAGGCAAAAAGATCGTATTTCAAAAAGAAAAAAATTCTGCCCTTAGAGGTAGTGATGCACCGAAATGGAAATTCTGGACCGAAACCGAATCCGAAAATCCGGGATGCACTTGGCCGAAAACCGAAACTGATACAGAAAATGTATTTTTTTCAAATTGTTTTTTTTTTTTGCATAATTAGAGCCAATAAAAAAGCCCACCCTTTTATTGAAAGTAACACACTAAAATTGGACAAAAATATCTTAAAACAATAATATGCTACACAATAATTTTACCAAGAAAAAAAAAAAAACAGGCAAAAAATGCCATTTTCAAACAAAATGTTTCTGCAACCAAAATTTTGGTGCATCCCTACTTAAAACAATTATAAATATCAATATACTGTATTATTCTTCATTTAGTTCTATGTAACAGAATCATATTTAACATTTTTTTTTACCAATTATCCAATGAAAGTATAGTCCTAGAAAACTCATTATATGCAGAACAGTAAGTGAAGTAATAAACTTAAACAGCAGCTCTAGGCTAGCATCGAATTTGAAATATGCTACACAATAATTTTACCGAAACTAACAGGCAAAAAAAACGAAAACCAAAATAACCAAAAATGCCATTTTCGGCCGAAACTTTCTGCGGCCGAAATTTCGGTGCATCCCTACTTAGAGGTAATACACTAAGTGGTGAATAGATCGATACTGCCCATAACAAAGATGGAGTCAGGCATAACGGCTAAACACTAACAAGTGACGCAACCAGGATATAAATAAGAGGCTTAGGGGGGCATTCTCTACCTCTGATGAAGCGACCAATAGCATTGTGAAACACGCCCCCTTACTAGCCTAGTTACGGTATTAGTGCTACGGCACATCTCTCTCTCCTCTTATTTACTTGTGGAGAGTTTTTAACAAATGCTCATTTGTTGTATATACTCTTAACAGTATTTTTATGTGGGCTTTTAATATTTGTTTCACTTTTATGCTTAATAAATTGTGCCTGTGAACAAGCCGTTTTATGGCAGTTTGAGGGTGTATACAGACCCACTCTGCATAGATTTTTAGACTCCCTTCCAAAACGGTTAAGCTTCTGTTGGGGAGGCGAGGATTGGATCTAGAGAGAAGAACGTTTGCCGGGAAAATAAGGATTTACTTTTGAGACATGGAGGATTTTAATCTCAGACTTTTATCTATCATAATTTTAATGAATTTTGATTTTAACCCTGAAATGAGCTTTACCTAAGCATAGGATATCTAATTTGCATATCTTACCCAGAATCCTCTTGTGCATTGGTAACAGTGTATATGGAGTGTTACTGTGTAAAAGCAAGCGGGGATACTTGCCTAGATGTGCTAATATATATATATATATATCAAAAACATTAAAAAGGGACAGTAAATTCAAAATTCAAATTTGCTTCATTCTCTTGGTATCTTTTATTGAAGAGATACCAGGTAGGCTCATAAGAGGTCAGGAGTGTGCACATGTCTTTAGTTCTCTATGGCAGCAGTGTTTTGCAACATTATTTGTAGCTTTGTGATAGACAATCTGGTATGAAGATTCAGAGAGCACTTTGGAAAGTTGATTTACAGCAGGGAATATAAAAAAAAATGAAGAACTTTGTATGCCCCTATACCTTCTGGAGATAAGTAGCATGTTATGTTAGTAAAGAGCTACTGCAATCCCCTGAACTTTTATTAGACAAAAGAACCTTTGTGACGTTTGGATTCAAATAAGCATATTTTAAGTCTATGGTCTTAAAAGATCAAACTGACCCTCTTGCAGTAAAGGAAGTATCATGTGAAATGCCTAAAATTTGAAAGTCAGAAATGTGTTCAAAGTTTTAGGATCCAAAATGGACCTGAAAGTCCCTGCTTTCTTTTTTAACAGTAATTCTCTATATGTCCAGTAGCTATGGTATGTGAAGGGTGCAAGCGGTCAGGAGTCCCTGGCTAACTCCCCAGCAAAACTCAAATCCAAAAAACAGCAGCACCTTGCTTCAATTTATATTTGTAAATTACAAGTAAAAAAGTTTGCAGTGTTTTGGGGGACAACCCCTTAATCATGCATGTACACATCACACCCTGCCTGCCTTAAATAGCCAACAGATTAACCCTAAATGCTCAATACACCTGAGCACACCTCTGCCTAGTGGTCATTATTAATTATTGCATTTCCATCTTCAGACAAGATCAAAATTACACACTTGAAGCAGCAACAACCATTTTAGTATTATTACTAAAATGTAATCCAAGATCAAAGAATCTTTTTGAATATAGTACACAATATTAGTTCCTGAACACAATTACTCAAAAATAATTACTCACAAATAATTGTATTAATAAAACACTGACCAGTCAATCTCCTTATTCATGCCTTTGGGGTATAAGGTGTCTAACTTAAAAATCTCAAAGGTTTCTTTTTGTTTTAACCTTAACTCCCTATTACCCCCTCTCCTAGGTCTCTCAATATGGTCAATAATTTGGAACTGCAGCTGGCTTATTGTATGGCCAGCCTCTAAAAAAACAGAATTTATGTTTACCTGATAAATTACTTTCTCCAACGGTGTGTCCGGTCCACGGCGTCATCCTTACTTGTGGGATATTCTCTTCCCCAACAGGAAATGGCAAAGAGCCCAGCAAAGCTGGTCACATGATCCCTCCTAGGCTCCGCCTTCCCCAGTCATTCGACCGACGTAAAGGAAGAATATTTGCATAGGAGAAATCATATGATACCGTGGTGACTGTAGTTAGAGAAATTAAATCATTAGACCTGATTAAAAAACCAGGGCGGGCCGTGGACCGGACACACCGTTGGAGAAAGTAATTTATCAGGTAAACATAAATTCTTTTTTCTCCAACATAGGTGTGTCCGGTCCACGGCGTCATCCTTACTTGTGGGAACCAATACCAAAGCTTTAGGACACGGATGATGGGAGGGAGCAAATCAGGTCACCTAGATGGAAGGCACCACGGTTTGCAAAACCTTTCTCCCAAAAATAGCCTCAGAAGAAGCAAAAGTATCAAATTTGTAAAATTTGGTAAAAGTGTGCAGTGAAGACCAAGTCGCTGCCTTACATATCTGATCAAGAGAAGCCTCGTTCTTGAAGGCCCATGTGGAAGCCACAGCCCTAGTGGAATGAGCTGTGATTCTTTCAGGAGGCTGCCGTCCGGCAGTCTCATAAGCCAATCTGATGATGCTTTTAAGCCAAAAAGAGAGAGAGGTAGAAGTTGCTTTTTGACCTCTCCTTTTACCAGAATAAACACCAAACAAGGAAGATGTTTGTCTGAAATCCTTTGTAGCCTCTAAATAGAATTTTAGAGCACGAACTACATCCAAATTGTGCAACAAACGTTCCTTCTTTGAAACTGGATTCGGACACAAAGAAGGCACAACTATCTCCTGGTTAATATTTTTGTTAGAAACAACTTTCGGAAGAAAACCAGGTTTAGTACGCAAAACCACCTTATCTGCATGGAACACCAGATAAGGAGGAGAACACTGCAGAGCAGATAACTCTGAAACTCTTCTAGCAGAAGAAATTGCAACCAAAAACAAAACTTTCCAAGATAATAACTTAATATCTACGGAATGTAAGGGTTCCAACGGAACCCCTTGAAGAACTGAAAGAACTAAATTGAGACTCCAAGGAGGAGTCAAAGGTTTGTAAACAGGCTTGATTCTAACCAGAGCCTGAACAAAAGCCTGAACATCTGGCACAGTAAAGTAGTAAATCTGTCCCTTCAAAGAACTTGCAGATAATCCTTTCTCCAAACCCTCTTGTAGAAAGGATAGAATCTTAGGGATTTTTACCCTGTTCCATGGGAATCCTTTCGATTCGCACCAACAGATATATTTCTTCCATACTTTATGGTAAATTTTCCTAGTTACAGGCTTTCTAGCCTGAATAAGAGTATCAATGACAGAATCTGAGAACCCACGCTTTGATAAAATCAAGCGTTCAATCTCCAAGCAGTCAGTTGGAGTGATGCCAGATTCGGATGTTCGAACGGACCTTGAACAAGAAGGTCCCGTCTCAAAGGTAGCTTCCATGGTGGAGCCGATGACATATTCGCCAGGTCTGCATACCAAGTTCTGCGTGGCCACGCAGGAGCTATCAAGATCACCGAAGCCCTCTCTTGATTGATCCTGGCTACCAGCCTGGGAATGAGAGGAAACGGTGGGAACACATAAGCTAGGTTGAAGGTCCAGGGCGCTACTAGTGCATCTACTAGAGTCGCCTTGGGATCCCTGGATCTGGACCCGTAGCAAGGAACCTTGAAGTTCTGACGAGACGCCATCAGATCCATGTCTGGAATGCCCCATAATTGAGTTATTTGGGCAAAGATTTCCGGATGGAGTTCCCACTCCCCCGGATGAAATGTCTGACGACTCAGAAAATCCGCTTCCCAATTTTCCACTCCTGGGATGTGGATTGTAGACAAGTGGCAGGAGTGAAGCTCCGCCCATTGAATTACTTTGGTCACTTCTTCCATCGCCAGGGAACTCCTTGTTCCCCCCTGATGGTTGATATATGCAACAGTCGTCATGTTGTCTGATTGAAACCTTATGAATTTGGCCTTTGCTAGTTGAGGCCAAGTCTTGAGAGCATTGAATATCGCTCTCAGTTCCAGAATGTTTATCGGGAGAAAAGATTCTTCCCGAGACCATAGACCCTGAGCCTTCAGGTGTTTCCAGACCGCGCCCCAGCCCACCAGGCTGGCGTCGGTCGTTACAATGACCCACTCTGGTCTTCTGAAGCTCATCCCTTGGGACAGGTTGTCCAGGGTCAGCCACCAACGGAGTGAATCTCTGGTCCTCTGATCTACTTGGATCGTCGGGGACAAATCTGTATAATCCCCATTCCACTGTCTGAGCATGCACAGTTGTAATGGTCTTAGATGAATTCGCGCAAAAGGAACTATGTCCATTGCCGCAACCATCAAACCTATTACTTCCATGCAAGAGCTTAGAAGTTTTGATTTTCTGGCTTCTGTCAGAAAAATCTTCATTTCCAAGGAGTCTATTATTGTTCCCAAGAAGGGAACTCTTGTTGACGGGAATAGAGAACTTTTTTCTACGTTCACTTTCCACCCGTGAGATCTGAGAAAGGCTAGGACAATGTCCGTATGAGCCTTTGCTTGTGGTAGAGACGACGCTTGAATCAGTATGTCGTCCAAGTAGGGTACTACTGCAATGCCCCTTGGCCTTAGCACCGCTAGAAGGGACCCTAGTACCTTTGTGAAAATTCTTGGAGCAGTGGCTAGTCCGAATGGAAGTGCCACAAACTGGTAATGCTTGTCCAGAAAGGCGAATCTTAGGAACCGATGATGTTCCTTGTGGATAGGAATATGTAGATACGCATCCTTTAAATCCACCGTGGTCATGAATTGACCTTCCTGGATGGTAGGAAGAATTGTCCGAATGGTTTCCATCTTGAACGATGGGACCTTGAGAAATTTGTTTAGGATCTTGAGATCCAAAATAGGCCTGAATGTTCCCTCTTTTTTGGGAACTATGAACAGATTGGAGTAAAACCCCATCCCTTGTTCTCCTAATGGAACAGGATGAATCACTCCCATTTTAACAGGTCTTCTACACAATGTAAGAATGCCTGTCTTTTTATTTGGTCTGAAGACAATTGAGACCTGTGGAACCTTCCCCTTGGGGGTAGTTCCTTGAATTCCAGGAGATAACCTTGAGAAACTATTTCTAGCGCCCAAGGATCCTGAACATCTCTTGCCCAAGCCTGAGCGAAGAGAGAGAGTCTGCCCCCCACCAGATCCGGTCCCGGATCGGGGGCCAGCATCTCATGCTGTCTTGGTAGCGGTAGCGGGCTTCTTGGCCTGCTTACCTTTGTTCCAACCTTGCATCGGTCTCCAGGCTGGCTTGGTTTGAGAAGAATTACCCTCTTGCTTAGAGGATGTAGAATTTGAGGCTGGTCCGTTTCTGCGAAAGGGACGAAAATTTGTTTAATTTTTAGCCTTAAAAGACCTATCCTGAGGAAGGGCATGGCCCTTTCCCCCAGTGATGTCTGAAATAATCTCTTTCAAGTCAGGGCCAAACAGCGTTTTCCCCTTGAAAGGGATGTTAAGCAATCTGTTCTTGGAGGACACATCCGCTGACCAAGACTTCAGCCAAAGCGCTCTGCGCGCCACAATAGAAAAACCTGAATTTTTCGCCGCTAATCTAGCTAATTGCAAAGTGGCGTCTAAGGTAAAAGAGTTAGCCAACTTAAGTGCTTGAACTCTGTCCATAACCTCCTCATAAGAGGATGCTTGATTGAGCGACTTTTCTAGTTCCTCGAACCAGAAACACGCTGCTGTAGTGACAGGAACAATGCATGAAATTGGTTGTAGAAGGTAACCTTGCTGAACAAACATCTTTTTAAGCAAACCCTCTAATTTTTTATCCATAGGATCTTTGAAAGCACAACTATCTTCTATAGGGATAGTGGTGCGTTTGTTTAGAGTAGAAACCGCCCCCTCGACCTTGGGGACTGTCTGCCATAAGTCCTTCCTGGGGTCGACCATAGGAAATAATTTCTTAAATATAGGGGGAGGGACAAAAGGTATGCCGGGCCTTTCCCATTCTTTATTTACAATGTCCGCCACCCGCTTGGGTATAGGAAAAGCTTCGGGGGGCACCGGGACCTCTAGGAACCTGTCCATCTTACATAATTTCTCTGGAATGACCAAATTGTCACAATCATCCAGAGTAGATAACACCTCCTTAAGCAGAGCGCGGAGATGTTCCAATTTAAATTTAAATGTAATAACGTCAGGTTCAGCTTGTTGAGAAATTTTTCCTGAATCTAAAATTTCTCCCTCAGACAAAACCTCCCTAGCCCCTTCAGACTGGTGTAAGGGCATGTCAGAACCATTATCATCAGCATCCTCATGCTCTTCAGTATCTAAAACAGAGCAGTCGCGCTTTCGCTGATAAGTGGGCATTTTGGCTAAAATGTTTTTAATAGAATTATCCATTACAGCCGTTAATTGTTGCATAGTAAGGAGGATTGGCGCACTAGATTCACTAGGGACCTCCTGAGTGGGCAAGACTGGTGTAGACATAGAAGGAGATGATGCAGTACCATGCTTACTCCCCTCACTTAAGGAATCATTTTGGGCAACATTATTATCAGTGGCATCATTGTCCCTACTTTGTTTGTCACATTCATCACATATATTTAAATGGAGAGGAACCTTGGCTTCCGAACATACAGAACATCGTCTATCTGATAGTTCAGACATGTTAATAGGCATAAACTTGATAACAAAGCACAAAAAACGTTTTAAAATAAAACCGTTACTGTCTCTTTAAATTTTAAACTGAACACACTTTTTTACTGAATATACGCAAAAGTATGAAGGAAATGTTCAAAATTCACCAAAATTTCACCACAGTGTCATAAAGCCTTAAAAGTATTGCACACCAAATTTGAAAGCTTTAACTCTTAAAATAACGGAACCGGAGCCGTTTTTACATTTAACCCCTATACAGTCCCTGGTATCTGCTTTGCTGAGACCCAACCAAGCCCAGAGGGGAATACGATACCAAATGACGCCTTCAATAAGCTTTTTCAGTGGATCTGAGCTCCTCACACATGCATCTGCATGCCTTGCTTCTCAAAAACAACTGCGCATTAGTGGCGCGAAAATGAGGCTCTGCCTTGACTAGAAAAGGCCCCCAGTGAAAAAGGTGTCCAATACAGTGCCTGCCGTTTTTTTTAATAAAATTCCCAAGATTAAAATAACTCTCCAAAGTTATAAACCATTAAATATGCTTATAAAGTAATCGTTTTGGCCCAGAAAAATGTCTACCAGTCTTTAAAGCCCTTGTGAAGCCCTTTTATTCTTATATTGAAAATTAAGAAAATGGCTTACCGGATCCCATAGGGAAAATGACAGTTTCCAGCATTACCAAGTCTTGTTAGAAATGTGTCATACCTCAAGCAGCCAAAGTCTGCTCACTGTTTCCCCCAACTGAAGTTAATTCCTCTCAACAGTCCTGTGTGGAAACAGCCATCGATTTTAGTAACGGTTGCTAAAATCATTTTCCTCTTACAAACAGAAATCTTCATCTCTTTTCTGTTTCTGAGTAAATAGTACATACCAGCACTATTTTAAAATAACAAACTCTTGATAGAAGAATAAAAACTACATTTAAACACCAAAAAACTCTGAGCCATCTCCGTGGAGATGTTGCCTGTGCAACGGCAAAGAGAATGACTGGGGAAGGCGGAGCCTAGGAGGGATCATGTGACCAGCTTTGCTGGGCTCTTTGCCATTTCCTGTTGGGGAAGATAATATCCCACAAGTAAGGATGACGCCGTGGACCGGACACACCTATGTTGGAGAAATAGCTAACCACAGGAGAGGTTAATACCTTGGGGCGGATGTTACTTTTATGTTCTACAATCCTGTCTCGGACCATTCTAGTGGTCTCTCCAATATAGGCCTGCCCACATGGGCATTTGATTGATTATGTAGATAGCAAATTTTAAAGTACAGATGTAATATCCTCTTATGTTAAACTTCTTGCCAGTTAGGGGGTCGAAAAATTGGGATCCCTTAATCATGGAATTGCAACTAAAACATTGCAAACAGGGATAACATCCTTTATGTGCATCAGTAATATAGGTTTGTCTAGTCAAAGATGATGAACAAATACCTGCTCTAATAAGCCTGTCATGTAGAGTACAGTTCCATTTGTATGCAGGCATAGGCATGTCACCAAATTCTGGAATGGAGGGATTGCATTACATGCCAATGTTTGCACATAATTGTCTGTATGGATAATGTATATGATAAGCATATGGTTAATATCTTGTTGTGTACAGGGAGTGCAGAATTATTAGGCAAATTAGTATTTTGACCACATCATCCTCTTTATGCATGTTGTCTTACTGCAAGCTGTATAGGCTCGAAAGCCTACTACCAATTAAGCATATTAGGTGATGTGCATCTCTGTAATGAGAAGGGGTGTGGTCTAATGACATCAACACCCTATATCACGTGTGCATAATTATTAGGCAACTTCCTTTCCTTTGGCAAAATGGGTCAAAAAAAGGACTTGACAGGCTCAGAAAAGTAAAAAATAGTGAGATATCTTGCAGAGGGATGCAGCACTCTTAAAATTGCAAAGCTTCTGAAGCGTGATCCATTCAAAATAGTCAACAGGGTCGCAAGAAGCGTGTGGAAAAACCAAGGAGCAAAATAACTGCCCATGAACTGAGAAAAGTCAAGCGTGCAGCTGCCAAGATGCCACTTGCCACAAGTTTGGCCATATTTCAGAGCTGCAACATCACTGGAGTGCCCAAAAGCACAAGGTGTGCAATACTCAGAGACATGGCCAAGGTAAGAAAGGCTGAAAGACGACCACCACTGAACAAGACACACAAGCTGAAATGTCAAGACTGGGCCAAGAAATATCTCAAGACTGATTTTTCTAAGGTTTTATGGACTGATGAAATGAGAGTGAGTCTTGATGGGCCAGATGGATGGGCCCGTGGCTGGATTGGTAAAGGGCAGAGAGCTCCAGTCCGACTCAGACGCCAGCAAGGTGGAGGTGGAGTACTGGTTTGGGCTGGTATCATCAAAGATGAGCTTGTGGGGCCTTTTCAGGTTGAGGATGGAGTCAAGCTCAACTCCCAGTCCTACTGCCAGTTTCTGGAAGACACCTTCTTCAAGCAGTGGTACAGGAAGAAGTCTGCATCCTTCAAGAAAAACATGATTTTCATGCAGGACAATGCTCCATCACACGCGTCCAAGTACTCCACAGCGTGGCTGGCAAGAAAGGGTATAAAAGAAGAAAATCTAATGACATGGCCTCCTTGTTCACCTGATCTGAACCCCATTGAGAACCTGTGGTCCATCATCAAATGTGAGATTTACAAGGAGGGAAAACAGTACACCTCTCTGAACAGTGTCTGGGAGGCTGTGGTTGCTGCTGCACGCAATGTTGATGGTGAACAGATCAAAACACTGACAGAATCCATGGATGGCAGGCTTTAGAGTGTCCTTGCAAAGAAAGGTGGCTATATTGGTCACTGATTTGTTTTTGTTTTGTTTTTGAATGTCAGAAATGTATATTTGTGAATGTTGAGATGTTATATTGGTTTCACTGGTAAAAATAAATAATTGAAATGGGTATATATTTGTTTTTTGTTAAGTTGCCTAATAATTATGCACAGTAATAGTCACCTGCACACACAGATATCCCCCTAAAATAGCTATAACTAAAAACAAACTAAAAACTACTATTCAGCTTTGATATTAATGAGTTTTTTGGGTTCATTGAGAACATGGTTGTTGTTCAATAATAAAATTAATCCTCAAAAATACAACTTGCCTAATAATTCTGCACTCCCTGTATGTACAGTATATATATATTAGGAGATCAAATAGAATGCTTTCGATCTTGTACCTGTTGTAGATAGTTAAACGAACAATCTTCAAACTGGCTTGCTATAGACCTTATTGGTATTTGTACTTTTCATTTTTTATTTTTTTAATTCAAAGCTCAGACAGAGATACAAAATTAATTATACAAAGTAGAAAGAACATAAGATCAGTAATGCCCCTAGAGTCTACTTCAGTAACATGTACACATACTTGGATACGACAAGATGGATAGACAGGTGCGAAGTCAGTATGCATATATCTCTTTCCTGAGCAATTTTTTTTTAAAAAAAATATATTAAATAATTAACCTAGAGAAAGGAAGGGTGACAGAGAGGGAAGGGGGGAGAGGAGAGGGAGGGAGAGAGGAGGGAAGAACGGGATTTAAAGGGAAATGAAGGGAAAGAATGGGAAGTACATTAAAAGGGGTGGGTTGAGTACATCCCAGAATAGTGTATGTCTTTTCCTGACTAAAATGCCAGATACTCGTGTTATCCAAAAGTGGTTTCTAACAGTCTGATGGTAGTCAGGTTAGCTTCCAGTGCTTGACAAGTGCAACCTGAGCCTGGGACGCATGCGGTTATAACATTTTAAGGTATCTAACCATGATACCTAACATGGAAACTAAAGAACATGTAAAATACAAACAGTACATAACAGAATTACGTTAATTAACAATACTATCTATCTAGGATTTAGCCTTCCACATAGGATGGCGTTAGACTTACCCTCCGGGGTTATGTCTGAGGGTCTAGTGTCTGGGGAGAGCCTCCGGGTCCAGCCAGCTGCTCTGGTGTCTGTTTTCATGTCATGGTATCTGGTACGCAACAAAGGTGGAGTGGGGGGGGGTGTATGGAATGTTGGGGGGTTTCAGATTTACGTCTGTGATCTCCCCTGTCCATAGGCTAATGGCCTTTTAATTGTTCCGTCATTAGAAAATTACTATTTAGAAAGGGGGTTAAGATCTGTTGTTTAGTCTTGAGGGGGGGGAATATATAGCAAGTATGGTTCCTATTTGGTCATGAATGACTTAATTCTTTTTTCCATGTCTCCCTTAGCATCTGATTGTTCTATGAGGAGTTGGATATGGACTAGACGTGTGAGTTGGGTCAGGTGTGGGGGTTTGTGAGAGATCCAACTTTTGAGTATTAGTTTCCTGGCCAGGAGTATAGTTGAGCTTAGGAAACGGTCCTGGGGGGGGGGAGACTGAGCGTGGCCTCTTAGAAAGAAGATGTCTCGTTTTAATAGGGTAAAATGGTTCCCACATATATTTTTGACACCCAAAATTGTATTTTTGTCCAGTATTGGAGTATCCTGGGACAATCCCAGAAAAGATGTGGGATGTCCGGGTCACGTAGGGAACATTTAGGGCAACTATTGCTCGCGTTCGGGACCTATTTAATGCGTAGTTTAGGTCTGATGTAGCTACGTTGCATGAGTTTGGGGTGTGATTCTCTATGATCCGACGCTAATGTGGCTCATCTCACTAGTTCATAGATGGTAGTCAACACCTCAACGTCTATGTCTATGTTCGGATATGTGTTCCAACTGTCACTCATCTGTTGTGTAATGCCATCAGCTTTGTTCTGCATGATGAGGCCATAGATGTGTGAGATTGAATGTGCTCCTTGTGTGGTTAGTGCACTTAGGCTGTCAATATGACTACAAGTCGTGCAGTCGAGACCATCATTTAGTAGTTTGCGTATATAATGGGCGCTTTGTAGATATGCAAAGGTGCTATGTCTAGGGAGGTTGTATTTTTCTTGATGTGTTGTTAGTGGGTGTAGCTTGCTGGAGAGTGGTTCTAAAAATTTTGCTACTGAGACTAGGCATTTCTCTTCCCATGCTTTAAACATTTGGGTAGTCATGCCTGGTATAAAAGGTAGGGTTCCCCTGTATTGGAAGGTATTTGGTAATTGTGTGAGATGGTCCCCACCACCTGCAGAGTTCTGCCCGTGCTCTTAGGGGGTCCCTGTATAAGATGTTGTCCTTGATTTGAATGGGGAGAGAGTGTAATGGAGCATGTGGTAGGAAGGCTTGATGAAATGGATGAGTGATGTGTTTCTCCAGTTGTTTATCACTAAAGACAGATGTACCCACCAGCCATTCGAGGACTAAATTTAGCTAGTGTGGACCAGTTATACCATTCCACTATTGGTAGCTTAAGTCCCCCTCTATCTACTGGCATAGCCAACTTTGGCTGATTTGTTGTTGCTGTATTTGAAGGGGCCCACTGTGTTTTTGAGTGTTGTTTGAATTGGAGCAGTACTCAAGGGTTTAAGATATATCTGTTCCGACTTGTCTAGATTTACTTTGTAACTGGAAATTTCTCCAAATTGGTTAAGTGAGGTTATGAGTTTTGGAATCTCAGTGTTTGGATTTTGTAGGTATAGAAGTAAGTTGTCGGAATATAGTGATAAATGTAGGGAGTGTGGGCCTATCTCTATTTCCTCCAGAGTGTTTCTAATATGTATGGCTAGCGGCTCTATGGCCAAGTTTAAAATTAAGGGTGAGAGTGGGCAACATTGACGAGTTCCTCTCCCTAGTAGGAAGGGTTGGGAAATTTTACCATTAACTATGAACGCAGTGCGCAGGGTTAGATTTAGTGCCTGGATGAGTTTTTGGAAATCCCCCAGTGATACCGAATTTGTCCAGAGAAGTCAACAGGTGGTCCCATTCCACTCTGTCAAACTCCTTCTCCGTGTCGATGGCTAGAAGGCAAGTGTCCGGCATTGAACCTATGCATCCCTCACTTCTAGCTTGCCAATATTGGGAAATTACTGCTAATGTTTTGTGAATGTTTGTGACCGACGAGTGATGTTTCATAAAACCAGTTTGGTCTTTATGGATGATGCTTCCCCCTACTCTAGCCAGTCTATCAGCCAGGATGGCCGTGAAAAGCTTGTAATCATTGTTCAACAATGATATATGTCTATAGGAGGTGGTGAGGTTGGGGTCCCTGTCAGGCTTAGGGATCAGGCACATATGTGCATCTGCGAAGTCTGTCGCTGTTTGGGCTGTGTTTTTTAAGTAGGCTGGGAATGATTGGGCTAAGAGTGGACTAAGTTCCTTATGGGAGTATTTTGTAGTATTCTATTGGGATTTTGTGTGGCCCTGGGGTCTTGCGTTTGGCATTACTTATAGCCTTTTGAACCTGTAGTGCTGTTATGGGTGCGTTTAGAAGGTCTAGCTGCTCAGAAGTAATAGTGGGTGTTTGTACTTGAGACCAGAAGTTATCCTTGTCTCTGGGAGACGCGGGGCGGCTTGAGTAAAGGTTCTGTATAAAAGCGGATAAATTCCTCTATGATAGCTTTATTGTCAGTTTGGGAAACCCCCGTTAGATGTAATGGAGGTGAATAATACAGCTTTACTATGTTGGCCAGGAATTTCCCTGTTCTAAATCAGAATCTGTAGAATCGTCCCTGCCTATGGTGTTGGAATGCCAAGTCTTGTTGCCGTAAAATATCGTCCCTAATCTTCTTCGATACGTAATTTTTTAGCCTGAGGGGAGGGGTGAGCTAATCATTGTAGGCTGTCATGACTGCAGAGTTTGTGTTTGTATCTAATCATTTGCATTTGGAGTTATAGTGAGCTGTAAAATTGGTTATGTGGCCCCACATCACCACCTTTGGAGCATTCCAGAAGAGCCCCGATGTGTTTTGATGTTGGGCATAAAATCTAGGGTATTCTAGCCAGCCTGTTTTCAGGTGTTTTTGGAACTTTAGGTTATTGTATAAGTGTGTGGGAAACCGCCAGGCCCTCTGAGAGGGTTTATGTGTAGTGGGGTGTAATTCTAAACAAATGGGGGCATGATCTGAGATCACTATGTCAGTGATTTGAATGCGCCTAATCTGGTTATTTAATTGTGAGGAACACAAGAAATAATCTATCCAGGATAGAGACCCATGCGCCTTGGAGACACAGGTGAAGTCTCTCTGGGTCGGGTGGCATAGCCTCCAGAAGTCCACAAGATTCAGAGGGGTTTTAAAGGCAGCAATGGTTTTGGTTTCTGTTTTATGTCTTCTGGACTGTCTTTTGGCTTGGTCTGTCATCAATACTGTGGTCTAGGGGCATTGCCTGTATTAGATTAAAGTCTCCTCCCACCAAGAGCGGTTTGTCTGCATGTGGGAGCAAAGCTGCTTGTAGGGAGTGCCAGAATTATGGAAGTGTGCGGTTGGGGCCATAAACACTGCATAAGGTGTAGGAATTCCCTGCTGTTTGCAGGGTTGCTATTATGAATCTGCCTTTTCAGTCAATTTTAAGAGTCGTGATCTGCACTGGTAGGCCTTTCCTAACCAGTAACTTAAGTATAGCCACTCCTCGTTTGTGCCCCTCTGTTGGTATGTAGAGGACCTGACCCACCCATCTGATCTTTAACTTCTCATGTTCCGTGTCCGTCAGATGCATCTCCAGCAGTAGTGCTATTTCTGTATGTAGGTGCTTAAGATGTTGCAGAATGGTGCTTCTTTGGCTGGGGAGGTGATGCCTCCCACATTCCAGGACACTATTTTGAGTGCTAGAGACATGTTGTACATGGGGGGGAAGGTAAGTAGTCTGGTGTGTCGGGATGGGCGAGGGGGCCATGAAGACCCATGACCTAGCAAACCAGCAATACGGCCACTATCGTCAGATTTTTGGGTTATCATGAAGAGATATTATGTATGTGACGTCGTTTTATGGGTGTGTAGGTTCAGGGACTCAGTTAACTTGCTCTAGAAGTGGCAGTCTGTCCCCTTGGGCATCCAACACTGGCTGGCATGGACTCCAGAGACTTCCCCTAAGACCTGAAAATATAGAAAAAATACGGAAAAAGTTGTTACAACAGGAAATATATTTGCTCGCTGTCTAGTTGGAAAGCAGTATCATTACATTTAGTACAAGGGGTGGGTTGTAACATGAGATTGGGCTGTTTGTGTGGATCCTTCCCCACAATTTTCTGGATCTTTGCTGTGTTATCATCTGGGGGACCAAGATGACTCTCAGTCCAAGAATATGTAATAAAATTGTGTAAAGTAAGTTCACAATGGAACTTTAGGATTAAATAGAGGAAGTTCAAAAATAAAAGATGTCCTTCAACTCTCTCCATCTCCTGCTTCATTGGCTAGGTGTCCTTGCTGTTGTGGTGTGATGAAGAGTTTAGGACCCATAGTGGATAGAGGAGTGAGGCCTGCCTGCCTTGTGAGTGTAGCTTCGAGCAGAATGGTGCAAATTCTTTTCCTTGCAACCTCAGCAGAAAAGTCTTGAAAGATGAGCAATTTGTGCCCCTCAAAGTTGCGATCTGGTTTGGATCTATATTCCTTAAAAACTGATAACTTTTCCTGGTAGCGCAGTAGCTTGAACATGGCTTGTCTAGGGCACTGGTTGGATCTGGAAAGTAGGGTTTCTGGCCCTATCCTGTGTGCCCTTTCAACATCAAGCGGTAAGGTGTCTGGATCCAGTTGCAGTAACTTGGGTAATGTCAAGGCTGTGAATTCAAGTAGATCTTTGTTTTTGATCGACTCAGACACTCCCAATACCCTCAGGTTGTTGCGAAGGGATCGATTCTCAAGGTTATCCAGTTTCTCTTTGAGCGTTGAGTTCTGACGTTCTAATCTTTGTATGGTGATGGAGGGAGAGTGTTGTGTGTCCTCTACATCCGAGATTCTCTGTTCCTCTTGTTGTAAACGTGTAGAATATTGACTGATTTCAGAGGTGAGGGAATCCAAGCCTGTCTGCAGTGACTCCATTTTGGGAAGAAAAAAGCCCTTTAAATCATTTAGTAAGGATTGTGAGGTATCTTGAGTCGGCTCTTTGTCAGGAGGCACATGTGGCTCTATCTTGGAGTCTGATATTTGCTTCTGTTTTCTGTCTGCCGGTTTCTGTTTGCCTGCCATTATGGGAATGGATTGTATGGCGGAGATCTTAAAGTATTTGTCTACTTTCATAGGGGTCAGCTTAGGTGGTGGCTCATAAGCAGCCTAAGTGTCTGAAGTAAAATGGATCAGTCACGGTTTGGTGAGTTACTAATGGAGATTGGTTTCTTCTGCTTTGAGCTTAGAGCCGGATATGACAATGGTAGACACCTTTAGTGTATGACTCTATACCCCCTCCCCTTATTTTGTGCCAGGCAAATAGTGGGATTTTTAATGTGCTTGTCACTGTTTTGTTGGATAGGAGTGCCGAAGGATTCAATCCTCTTTATTTACACTGTAAGAATGTCACTAGTCTTGTAGTGGCTGTTATCTGAATTATTCCCTTTGACTCCTTTGATGTGGGTCTGCTTGAGTTCCCACAATGATTCAACAGCATCAGTTTACAATGGATTGTTTTTTTTTTTTTTACTGCTGATATGTCTTATGGCCACACGAGGGCAGCAGAGTATTACAATTTGTGCCACCAGTGTTGAAGATGGATATTCTAGGCCTTTACTTTCACTTTTGTAGCCTTAGGAAATTTGGGTGACAGGTTTCCCCAGTGCAGGAATACTGTATTACGGTTCTGTGATGCGTGCTGTAATTGCATTATGTTCCACAGGCATTAAGGTGTATAAGCTGCCTTCACCAGTGTGCATGTATTCAATGTAAATAAATCCGTTACTCACAGTTCGTTTGCTTCCAAACGTTGATTGCCCAGGGTATTCCCCCCTCTCCCTCCTGCCTCAAGGACCGATGGTGTTTCGTGTGGGAGACACTCTCCTTTTCTGTGGCAGAATGTATAATTCTTCTCCCTGCTCTGTGAGCAAGATGGCGCTGGCACTTCCTCGCGCTTTGTTTTAAGAGGACATGACTATTCCCTTTTAGGAACAGGCCTCATGAAAAGGGGGTTAGATCTATGATTACGGGCGTAATGGCCAAAACGCTTAAGATTATGTTTTTAGTCTTTTTGATGCAAGCATCCTGGATTTTAATGTATACTAATAAAGTGGATTAATTTTATTCTTGGATCAATAGTCCTTTTTTGTTTATTTGTCTTTATACGGAGCCTGGGGATTCCATGAAGGATTGCATCCTCCTTGACGTCGTCTCCCAGGGACCAGGGTCGGCAATACAACCTACCACGTGGGTGGTGATACAGTATACTAAAGAGAATATTTTCTGCTGAAGTAGAGCAGAGGATCACGGATTCATTGGAGGGGTGAAAAAGCAATGGACTTTGGTTCTCAAGGTGTTCCCGTAAGTGCCGGAACTAACCTAGGTAATCAAATTAGTCAGTCAGAATGAGGCAAGGAGTGGCAGTGGTCCGTGATGACATTTAAGACTAAATTCCTAGGTGAGTTCTCTCTGCGTTTATATTCTCACGTTGGATGATTTATATGCATTTTAACAAACTTAAGCTTGACCCTGGACTGAATTAATAACTTTGCATTGGTGCCTCTTTGCTATTATGAGCTGTCCACAGTCGGAATAGATTCAAATACCTCCATTTTTTTAGAGTAAAAAAAAAGGAACATTTCTTGAATTTGGCAGAGGGATCAAATTGAATGCCTGGTTTGTTCCATCCCTTAGTGATTAGGTCAGAAACCAAATACCATAAATATTGATTTTGAGGATAACTGAATATAATTTGATTTTTTTCTAGTTTTTATATATACTATTGGTATATATTTGTGTAATTAAGGATATATTAATTTATCGTTAAATAGTAAGTAATGTTTTTCTATATGGTTATGGATGTAATCACTAGAAGTCATCAATGTATAGATGTGGTTGATTCAAAGAGGCCTATTTATTAAGGGTCTTGCGGACCTGATCCGACAGTGCGGATCAGGTCAGCAGGACCTCGCTGAATGCAGAGAGCAATGCGCTCTCCATATTCAGCATTGCACCGGCAGACTCGCGGCCAGCAGGGAGGTGTCAATCAACCCTATCGTACTTGGGTTGACAGGGTTTTGGAGCAGCGGTCTTTAGACCATTGCTTCATAACTGCTGTTTCTGGTGAGTCTGAAGACTCACCAGAAACACTGGCCCTCAAAGGATTAACTTTATTAGGAGGCATTTAAAGATTGTTTGTACACATACTGATACATACACGACTAAGGGCAGTTGAGCCCAAAAAAATTATTTTTATGCTTCAACAATAAATATTTTGGACCTTTTTATGAGACTGTGCTGCTGTATTTTGTATCAAGGTTTGTTTAAAGTTTATGCAGTGACTTCTAAAACAATGTGCAACACAGGTTCTGGCCTTACTTTATGTAATTATGTCAGAGTAGTAGCAGGTTGTGATTTTATTTTTACTTTGATACATTACATAAAACATTTTGATACAGTATTATACTTCATTTGATTGATTATGTATTACTTTCTATCCATACAGCAGGCCTAAATATGGTTTGTGATATTTTCTATTTTATGTGACTTCGCGTCAGGGTTTGTTCTTTATTGTAACTGGGTGCTGACACTACTTTACACTAATGGCGTATGTGGATATCATGTTGGATTTGTATAGTGTGCAATGATTTCATGTTATTAGGAGGTGTTGCTCAGCAACAATTTATAGACAATATTTCCATTGGTGGTGAGGGTCTATTTAAAAGTTTTTGAACTTTCTTTGTAATATTGAAGGAAAGAATCCATAGTTGCATAACATCACACAGTATGCAATGGAATTTGTTTTGTAAAGTCCAGAGTGCAGGAATGGGAATTCTTGAAATTCAGGCAAAGACTGGTTTCTAAATATTCTGATTTAAAATAAAAATTAGGAAGAGGTAAAGACACCACAGCCAAAGGCTTAAATACTCCTTCCACTTTCCTCATCCCCCAGTCATTCTGCCAAGGAACAGTAGAAGAAATACCAGGGTGAAAAGGTGCCAGAAGAATAAAAAATAAGAGACGCCCCACAGAAAAAATACGGTTGGGGAGCTGTGGACTTTTTCCATCTGAAGAAATTATCAGTTAAGCATAATTTTAGTTTTTTCTTCATAAATGGAAAGAGTCCACAGCTACATTCATTACTTTTGGGAAAACAATACCCAAGCTATAGAGGACACTGAATGCAAGATGGGAGGGTACAATAGGCAGCCCATTCTGAGGGCACCAGGCCTGAAAAAAAAAAAACACAACACAACCAAACCAAGCGAAGGAACAGGCCCCAAGGACACTGACCCACATATAGTCCAAAAGCCTAACTAGAGACTGCAAGCAGACTCACTGAGTCAACACTCCTCCAGGGGAACCGTTGCCTAGCAGTCCCCTTACTAGTACAGTACCAAAATCCCCAAAATGGAGAGGACAAGGGTAAGCCAAGGGATACCCAAACTGTACAGCAAAATTCATAAAGGAAAGAACCCCCCTCAAAGGAAGGACAAGTTGACCTGAATGGATCCTGAGAACAAGGGGAGATGACACCCAACCCACAAGGAGCAACCGGGCATCAGTAAGGAGAAGAAACATCTCCCAAACATCGTGCAACAGCATTGAACTCAGAGACTGAGCAAACAGAAAATTACAAGCAGCAAACTCAGAAATAAACATCTGAGACCAGTAACACGCTGCCATCCATAGGAAGACACAGAGAAAACACTATCCGTAAGGAAGAAGCCACCCAAGACAGATTGCCCAACCTCCAAGAAGAGGACACACTCCAGGCAATCTAGGCCGCCAAGCCTACTAACAGATATTAAAGGGGGAGAGGGACAGAACCTCTAAAAAATGAAGGTCCACTGTTACCCCCAAGACCTGAAGATGAACAACAGATCTCAGATCCTACACCTAGCCGGATCAGCCCAAGCAACGGCAGATCTGAAAGTAAGGGAACCGAAAGGAACCCCAAGACTGGCCCCAAAGGACACAGTCCACCTCATTCTAAAGACAATGAGCAGGCTTTAGACCCAAGGAGATCTAGCAAGGTCACCCGACTAAGTCTCAATGCGGAGCAAGCAGCTCCCCAGATGAAAAGGAACAACTCAAAGAGCAGACCAATCCCCAAACCAGATACACATCTGTTCCAACCTCCCCAACACAGGAGAGGCCCCCAAAAAGGGAACCACAACTCCGTAAGGAGGATAAAGAGCCCCCTGAAGAGGAGAGCGTCAATAAACACCTGCCCATAAGGCAGGAGCCAAAGGAAGAACCGAGAGGACACAAGGCCATGTTACTGACGATCATGGAAGAACCCCTTAAAACACTATTGTGCTAGCACACATAACAGGTCTAAAAGTGACAGCTGAGCAACCGCAAACCTTCCGTTTGCTAGGCAGGAAAGTCCACCATCAGGTCATGTTAGTTGGCTGTCCCAAGGGAACCATATCGTCTGGCACAAAACAAGGCCCAAGGAGCCGGCTCTCAATAAATCTGGCCAAGATGTAAAAAAGAACAGCCAGAACAAGGGTGAAGCACAAGTACCACAGAAACTGAAACCCCCAGGCCAGTCCTAGGATCATAAGGTCTGGTAACATCTCACAGTGGGATCCACAAAGAGAAAACACTGAGTAAAACCCTCGACAACCGGAAGATCAGGACAAGAAGCCCGGGCCCCACAAATGTTTGGATTAAACAATCTTCCGGGCACATAAAATCCCTGTCTGATATTAAAAAAAAACAGACTTCTCAGGGAAAAATCCAGAATAAACCGGATAACTAGAGCAAGGAGCCCTTGCAAGTCCCGACCCAAAGGGAAGAGACCACCCCTTGCAGGAGCCCAACACTCTAAAGAGCCAGGGCCATAAAAAGGATACTAGAGCTAACAGGCATCCAAGCATCAATAACATGATTGTGCTTGAAAAATGGGACACAAGGTGCTTCTCATTTTATCAACCTTGAAAAGAGGAAAGGCTGAGTAGACCTTGCCGGGGATCGAACCAGCAACCCTCGGTTTGCTACAGTACAGAGTAGTCACAGAGCATTAGGATGCTGAGCTAGCTGTCCAGCTAGCCACGAGCTCCAGACACAGGGGGAGAGTCACCTGAAGAGAGCAACATCAACACACATATCACCTACCCTCAGATTCAATGTCAGAGGACAGTAAAACATGGGTTTGGATGACACCGGGATGGCAATACCTGAACCATATGAGTGGAAAACCACTAGGACCTCTTCTATCCCAAGAAGGAGATGCATTCCCAACACTGGGGAAGGACCCCTAAACAGAACCCAAAAATACCTCACTATCTAATGTCCCAAAAAAGGAACAACCAACTTCTGAAGGGAATCAAAGTCCCCCGAAAGCGATCCAACTGACAATCCAAGAGGTCTCAATGAAGAAAAGAACCACTAAAGGAACAAGTCCAAAAAGGACAAATTTCCTAAGGCAACACCGCCCCGACCGGAGGAAAAGAGGTGCTAAACTCTAATTTTCCCACCACGTGGAAGGAATACACTAGGTTCCAAGGGTATTGGAAGCAACAGAGAGTGACACAGCAAAATTCACTGACCCAGTCACAAGTGAAACGGCTATTTAGGACTGAAACAATCCCGAGAGCCGCACAGACCCACAAGTCCTTTTGAGAATGTTTAGCTGAAACTTGTAAAACAAATAACAAGAAAAATAAATAATGTTAATAGCACTCGGCACCCCAACCTGACCAGCAATTTATAATAGGTGCCACGTGTCTGAATAAGCTGTGAGACAGAAGATCTGAAACCAAGCAGGACCAGCCTGCAACCAGGGTCATAACTGCCAAGCCGGCTGAATCCGCCCTCAAAGAGGGAGGAAGAAAAAAAACAGACAAACATGGGACTAACGTGTCCCGAACAACTTCCGTAGAAGCAAACAGCAAGGATCGATCCTAGAGAAGTTACCACAGGAAACATAGTATGAAGAGAAAAATAAAATTCATCCTAACCGTATAAAATAAAATAACAGGGAACCCGAGGGTTAACACCCAAGAAGAACCGAAAGATTCCTAGGACCAGCCTAACGGTAACATTGTTCTTCCAACAAACTGGGAAGGATCTTGATAACAAGACTTAAAGGAGATTACTTCATCCTCCCATGTCTAACGAGGTGAGCCATTCGAAGGAGGAGACTGATGAGTCCCATACCCGAGAAGGATAGGGTCTACAAACAGCTCAAAAAAGTGTCTGAATAGAACACGAAGGCGAGCCAGCTTGTAAACAAAGACACAACACTCAGGAACAGTTACACCCGCAGGGAACTGCCCATACCCTCCTGTGGCCGAGAGACCTGGGGCAATCGGGCATGAACACAATCGCAAATAAACATCTGGACTATGTAGAAGCGCAAGCGCCAAATGTATGTAAAAGCAAAAAAGTGCCATAACCTGGGGGTGGGGGGGAACAATCCACCCTCTGAGGAGGAAAAACATAACTTGGGTTACCCACATGTGTAGTAGTAGGGAGCACTAGGGAACTCGTCTCCCAGAGGACAGGGCACCCCGAGGAAGATGGCTCAGCAGTCCCTTGAATCCCCGAGCCCGAAGAACAAGGCACTCTAGAATGGCCTAAAGGAAATAACTGACTGACCTGAGTCAATGGGGCCAATTCGCATTCATCACAGGACAAAGAATCTGAATCAGAAAGTTGAAGAATTTGAACATCAGTATCCTCCATAACTGGATAAAGGATACCAAAAATTGGACTAAATCTAAAACAATTTAAATGGCACCTTGGGCACTCACCACCTCCTATGCACCAGATAATAGCGGACTAGAATTCTCCGTTGCCACAAAGTCAGGAATGCAGAAATGGTAAACCAGAACGTAAACACGCCCGGTCACAAGGTGAACCGTACAGTAAAAAAAAAAAAGCGCACCCGACCGTAAGGTCGCATCACTTCGAAAGGCCGTTATGTTTCAAAAGCCATGAGCCCAGTTAACACTACACATAAGCAGATTGAATCACATAACAAACATGATTAAACCACCCCCCCCTGTTCAATAATCACCCTCAGGAGATATTAACCCTTGATTCCAAGATACTAAAGGAGTCCCACTGAGACCCTGTATTTTTCAGGTGAGTTTGTAAGAACAAATGAGTTACAGTACAATCATGAAGAAGTAAAATGAAACGATCCTACCAGAATCTACGCCGTGGAACAGGAACATGGCCCTTCAAGTGTGACGGATAGTAGCCTTGCCTCTGCCATGGATTTGAGAGAAGAAAGCAGGCAGCGAAGCGAAGTTCGACAGCACTGATTGTTGTGGAGTTGTTAAAATGAGTCGGGATGGTTTCACATAAAGACTCTTCCTGCATCTCCAGACTCTAACTTTAATCCAAGCCCTCACTGAGAGACTGACAGGATTACTTAAAACTCCCATCCCATGTCGAAAAGCACCTCCCTCCATAAGAGACAAAAACAAACTTCTGACACTTCCCTGCCAACCTCCTGAGACAAAAGGCAAAGAATGACTGGGGGATGAGGGAAATTGGAGGAGTATTTAAGCCTTTGGCTGGGGTGTCTTTGCCTCCTCCTGGTGGCCAGGTTCTTATTTCCCACAAGTAATGAGTGCAGATGTGGACCCTTTCCATTTATGAAGAAAAACTTGATTCTGAAATATCGAATGTGGCGGCGCTGTGTCACCTCATGGGATGCAAGCTGCTCTTTTCCTCAGTGAAACCTGCCTTCTTTCACCTCCAAAATAAAAAGCTCACAATGGTGTAGCATTTTTTAAATAAAATGGTAGGCGCACAAACAGGTTATACTCACAGGATTTCAGTTTTAAATCAGCCTTTTATTAAAACCGTCACAATAATAATAAAATCTGAAGCTGCATCTGAAGATACCCTTGTGATGGTTTTAATAAATGCGCCGCCACATTCAATATTTCTCATTTCTGGATACGGTCTAGGAGAACTATGGCTGGCAGCGAGCATCTGAAGGAAAGTGCTAACATAGCTTCATCATACTTTACTGCTATTTACAAGCAATTACTGTAGTATTGCCTTTATTTACTAATGGTAGTATACATAAAATTAAAACGATTTAAAACCCATAGTCATGTCAGACACTTGAAATCCTAAAAAAATAAAATAATTATAAACTACTACTTCTATTACTACTACTAATAATAATAATAATAATAATAATAATAATAATAATAATAATAATAATAATAAATAATGGCATTACTTCATAAGTTTAAAAAAAAAAAAAAAAAACAGGCAAACTGGTGGAGCTTTATATTCTGTTTAGCACAACACAAAAGCATTTTCCTAACAGCTAACAAACCTAGATGATGGGGCATATTAGTAAAACAGCTCTCCACATCCAAAATAACCAACAAATCAATCAAGATTTATCACATCTAATTCTGTCAGTCAATCATGTAATGAGATCTATAGAGTCCTCAGCATAAGTTTTTATAGTTTTTACAGCCTTCTGTAAAAAGTAACAGACTAAAAAGTCCACTGTTGGCTAAGCATTGACTGAGTCTGACATGTGCTTCATACTTTATTAAAGACTATGCATCCTATATCACATTGGTAAGATGAAAACATATTTCCACGACAAACTGGTCAATTACAATGAAGCAATCTGTCAAGCCATCAAAAATGTAGTCCTGTACAGGCTGAATACAGTGTTTTTTATGTTTTGTACAATGTTGACAGTATGTGCAATGATAAATGCAGATAGTGTATGCTTAATTTTCATTACACATTTTAGATTATGGTCTATTTAATGATACTACAATACAAAGATTATCAACATGTTGACCAAGCTTGGACTATCTTGTTCTACAATCTGCTTGGAGCCAGTGTGATTAGGAGTATATATTTATGAAGGAACATGGGTCACATACAGATATAGCATGTGTCTTCTACAGCAAGTTTTGTTTCAGATACACTAATTTAACTTTTGTCCATGTCATGATTTTATAGACCAATGTTGCATTCCTTGTAAATTAGTATCTTGAGTTTTTTCTTATCTCTAGCTTGATAAATACCAGGGTGATGTTTATTCATTTTTTCAATTTCCATTATTAATAAAAAAAATTTACATTTTATTTAATCGTACTTTCAGCTATCTGCTTTTGCTTATTGCGCATTGGGTATGCAGTATGTAGCACTCAGACAGATTGGGGACGTTTATGTAAACTGCATATGCGATGAACATAATGCAGGCAGTGTATTATATAGCCTTGACTGCCCAAAACATACAAAAAAGCAAACTAGGGGTTAAATCACTACTCCATAAAGCATTTGCAGCAGTGATTTAAATTATGAAATTTAGTATGACATTTTCTTATCTCTTAAAATATGGGGCCAGTTCAGTGTCTAAGCATGAACCAATTAAATTGTTGATTAATGTAAATTAAAAACAAATATACTGCCCTTTATATAACCATAAGAAGGAAAACACTGGACTTTTTGGTAAATTAAGATTTCCTGAATTAGTGATTACTTCATGCTTCATGTTTGGAGGTTGAGGGGTAATTAGCGTATGCTGAATAAATCATATTTTCAGAATTATAAACACTTTCTAAACAAATCAGAATCTATATACATTACAAAAGACCAAATATATTTGATGAGCTGTGTATGAGCAGATCTGTTTTATAAATAACCACTTGAATAATTAAAAGGGACATGAAACACTTTGAGATGGCAATATAAAATGATAAATCACATATATAAAAAGTCTACAATATACTTTCATTATTTATTTCAAAGTAGACAAGTGTACAGGTGTTAGAAAAGAAAGGCATTTTGAAAACATTATACAAGGTTTAGTCAATATTGACATTAAGCTTTCTTCGTTTGAAAAAGACATGTCCTTGCAAAAGTCCTCGTTTTACTGTGACACATCCGAATGCAATAAAACGGAAGATTTTCATGGGATCAATTTGGGTTTGTCTCAACGAGCCTTATAACTATCAGCGTCCAAAGATGTAGTAATCAGATCCCATTGTACCAAGTTTTTTTTCTTCCTAAGCAACAGGGCCAAGAACAATCAAACAATAAATAATAAATTATAACAATATCAATAATAACAATTTCCATGTAGTGCTGCAGAATCTGTTGGTGCTCTACAAAAAAACGATGATAATAATAATAATAATAATAATAATAATGTAACGGTCTCTGTATGTAAGTTGATGATGGATGTAACATATCTATGTCTATAGATATTAAATGGCCCTGTCTTAACTTTATGTGTAGGAAATAAGAAGGGGTGGACAGAAGTGAATCTTTGAATTATTTGACAGTGGTTATGTTTACATTAGTAGATTCATAGTGGTCCTACGTTTGTACTAGCTGGTACATAGATTTTGAGGCATAAGTGGTTGAGGATTCTATGTGGGTCTAGAGTCCCAAAGGAACATTAAATCTGCATGCGTATCTAGTGAGTTTGTAAGCAGGTAGTGGTATCTTTTTTAGCTTAAGATTGGTATTTATTTCCTGGATCCACATTTGTAGAGTGTTTTTTTTTCTTTTTTCCATACTTGTGGGATAAGTTGGTGTGCACTGTTTATCAGAATTTGTTTAGGATATCTGTGGAACAGGAAAATTATTGGGCTTGGATCTAAAGGGGTTCCTAAAGTGCATTGTGTATAAGATATGATTGAGGCCCAAAATGGTTAAATCTTAGGGCATGCCCACCAAATGTGAAACAAGGAGCCTTCATTAGAGCAAAGTGTCCTGCAAAGGTTGGATATATGTATTTAAGTCTTTGTGGTGTGAGGTACCATTTAGTTAGTAATTTAATATTAGTCTCTGAATAATTTGTATTCAGAGATTTTAATTTTTATGCCCTCAACATGCTGAGACACACGTAGGATAGTGGCCAACACTTCCATGGACAGTTCAAATAAAAGGGGGAAAAGGGAGCACCCCTGCCTAGTTCCATTGCGTACAGAGAAGGGATCTGATAGTAGGCCATTGACTTTGATCTTGGCAGAGGGTGTCGTGTATAATGCTAAGATTTTGGATATAAATTCTTTGGGTAGACCGAATTTGTGGAGGGCACAAGTCAGAAAAGTCCAGTCCAGACGGTCAAACGCCTTTTCAGCATCTGTTGAAATAAATAGTGTCGGAATGTTATGCTGGGAAGTATATTGTAGTAGATGTAGGGTCTTATCTGTGTTGTCCTTTGCATCTCTTTGTGGTACAAAGCCTGTCTAGTCATTATGTATGTGTGGGAGAGAGTCGTTAAGTCTGTTGGCTAATATCTTAGAATATAGTTTTACGTCGACATTAAGTAATGAAATGGGTATAAAATTGGAAGGTAGGTCAGTTAATTTGCCTGGTTTGGGGAGGACCGTTATGTTTGATGCTAGCATACTAGATGGGAATGGGTGGTTGTGGCCTATATGATTGAATAATTTTAAGAGATTTGGAGAAAGAAGTTGTTTAAATTGTTTATAGTAAAAATTGCTATACCCATCTGGACCTGGACTCTTCCCCTGTTTGAGTGACTTAATTACTTGTTCTAGCTCTTGGTAAGTGATAGGTTGGCTTAGGGATTGAAACTGGTCAGAATGGATATGAGGAAGCTGTATCTTTTCACGGTATTTCTCACATTCCTGTCTATGGCTCTCTTTGCTGCGGTTGGGAAATAGGTTATACAGTTTGGTGTAGTAATGACAAAATTCTTTGGCGATTTTTTGAGAGTTTGTTGTTTTGGTCGAGTCAGTAGTTGTCAGAGAATGTATATAAGCTAAGGTTATTTTGCGCTTAAGAGCTCTCGCCAACAGTCTACCCGGTTTATTACCTTGTATGTGATATTTTTGATGCTAAAAGAAAGCTGTATTTTGGGCTTTATGTCTGAGAACTCGTTAAGTTGCTGTTCCTGGCTTGCTCTAGTTTTTGCTGGGTTACCAAGTCTGTCGGATATCTTTTGTGGGTATAGTCTACATTTGCTATTGTCTGGGTCAGTGTGATATTTTTGTCTTGCTTGCTTATTTTTTATGGCTTTGTGCTTCATCAGGATACCCCGTAAAACACATTTGTGGGCCTCCCAAGTGGTAATGG
This sequence comes from Bombina bombina, assembly GCF_027579735.1. Classification (NCBI taxonomy): domain Eukaryota; kingdom Metazoa; phylum Chordata; class Amphibia; order Anura; family Bombinatoridae; genus Bombina; species Bombina bombina. The sequence continues at coordinate 467,996,380 of NC_069502.1, read as the reverse complement.
GTGATGTGTCTCCTAATGCATTAAAGGTGAAATACTCTTGTAGTGCTCATTCTACGTCTATTCTGATCAGAGGGTCTGATAGAAACATTTCGTCCAACCTCCATTGAAATGGACGTATTGGTATAGACGGCCAAGTGAAAGAGCTGCTAACAGCTGAGTGATCTGACCAGCTAATAGGGATAATACGTGCATGTCTAAAATTTATTACGGAAAGATTATCTGCCATTATGTAGTGGATCCTGGATAGGATTTATTTGGGTTTGAAAAAAGGTGTAATCTTGTTTATGGGGGTAAAGATGTCTCCAAGTGTCATGGAGAGTTAGCAGTGAGAGGTTGTTCCAAACTGTATATAATACATTGGTAGGGAGCTTTAAGTGTGGGTTAGAGCTGTCTATAGTGGGGTTCAAAGGAAGATTAACGTCTCCTGCGAACACTAGTGGACCTTTTGAATACCCTAGTATGGAGTTTGTTGTGCGCTGGAAAAAGCATGTTTGGTTTGTGTCATAAATATTGACTAATGTTATTGGTTTTCCATAAAGGAGGCCAAAAATGCCTAAATATCTACCCTCTTTGTCTTGTTCCCTATGAAGGAGTTCAAATGAGGTTGATTTATGGAAGAGTATGCTTACTCCATTTGTTTTCTTTTTAGAGTTACTACTGTGGAAGTGGTTGGGATAGTTGGATGAGAAATACTTTGGTTCTTTTCCCTGTTTAAAGTGGGTTTCTTGCAAGAACAAGATATCTCCATTTTTGTGATTGAGGTCATGGAATGCCTTTAACCACTTAAAAGGGTTAAGGCCTTCAGTGTTAATGGTTATGATAGTAAACAATTGGTCTTTCTTTTGTTTCATGGTGATTTTGACTGTGTGAGTGTGGGGTAGATCGTTAGTTGGATTATACATAGATAGTTGCAATATAGTTTAGGTAACATCATTAAGAACAGTACATGGAAAAGAGGTAATAAATTTGAAACATTTGTAAACAAAACATTTTTTTAACAAAACAATTTTTTAAGCTAAAGTGAGCAAACATGTGCGCCCCCCTCTCAACAGTAGAGAAGAGCGCCTCATGTACAATTAACAACATAATCATAATACTATTCTTTTAGCTCTTGAGAATTAAATAACGGGCTAACGGTGCCCCAAAGGTTGCTATTGATTTTGATAATTGAAGACCCAGTAGCTACAAAGAATTACTCACCATTCAAGGCCTTCATCAAAGGGTACACATTGGTTGTGAGCCCTGAACTTTTAGAGTCTCGTTAGGAGGAGAAGAGAGACAAAACAGTGATATAGGATTGATCTCACCCATTTTCTACAGTGGCGGCAGCTTGTTTTTTTCTGCCTTTTTGACTGTGCAGTTTGCCATGGTGTTCTTTGAGGTCTGGGAGCTGTATGAGAGGAAGTGTGCTTCTGACTTGATGAAGCTGGTGGTGGATTGTTGCTGCTTGGAAGGTGTAGATTCAGCTCCTTGCAGAATTCTTTGATGTCTCCTGGGCTAAGACAGATTTTCCTCTGGCCTTCCCATGTGAGATGTACTTGGCATGGGAATCCCTATCTTTAGGGGATATTAATTCTGTCGAAGTAGAATGGTAAGAGGTGCAAATTCCCTTCTTCTCTGTAGGGTTCTAGTTGATAGATCAGCGTATATGTAGAGTGTTGTTCCCTGGAAGTTCAGGGGCGATGATGATCTGGCTTGCTTCATGATTTCTTCTTTTTGTTGGTACTCCTGAAATTTTAATATCACATCTCTAGGCGGTAGTTCCTCTTTTGGTCTAGGCCACAAGGCCCTGTGGTATCTATCTAGAGCGATTGGCGCCGAATATGATGCGCCTTTCAGGTGTTTAAAGAGGTCTTGAAGGTATGCATGGAGGGCTTCCGTATTGATGCTTCCTGGAATTCCCCTGATTCTTATGTTTTGTCGCCGGCTCTTGTTTTTAATGTCCTCCAGCTTGTCTTGGAGCTGGTCAATTACGTTGTTTTGTGCCTGCACATTTTGTTGTAAGGATGTTATTTCTGATTGATGTGATTCTGATTCTTCTTCAAGGAATTCCACCCTGTCACCCATTTTGTGCATTTCTTTGTGGAGTTCAGAGATCTCCTCCTTGATGCAGGACTTAACCTGTGTGATTAGGTTGGTAAAATCTTGTTTTGACAGCAGTGTTTCCAGAAAGGCTTGTGATACTTGTAATGTGTCAGGAGTCAGAATTTCTGATGATGACTGTAATTGTGGGGCATTTTCTGCTGGATCTTGGCTTGGCATTTGTGATGTAGGGCATTCAAGAGGTTTGAAAAAGTTGTTCATGGAGGTGGTGTTGCTTTGATGATTTCTAGGCCCCCTGTCTGACCTGGTTTGTTTCTTCGGTGACATCTTCTTTTAAAAGTGTTATTTATTATTATTAAAAAAAAATTCCACCCTCCTGAGGTGTTTAGTAGTTTTAGGTAGGCTGGTGGTCTTCCTAGTATATCTGAAGTATAGTCCTTGGACTTGCAGTGTTAACTCTGCTGCTTTTGTTAATTAAGCTGCTTCTTTGTGTATATACAACCCTCTAGGAGAGCTTTATAAGAAGGTGTGTGAGGTTGAAGCAGCTTTGATTGTATGTTGAGATGACCTGGTAGCGCCGTATATGTGTAGTAGATGCTGGTAATCTATGCCCAGGTAGGTGCAGTTAGCAGGGTTAAGGAGATTGTAGCTCACCTCATGTTAGAGTAAAAAAATCTCTGCATATGGTATTATTTGCAAATTTGCACATGTGGCTGATAATGAAAAAGAAAGGTACCTTAGTAGGCTTGCATGGTCAACCTTTGTATTGCTGTTCCTTGTAGTAAAGGTAGAGTAGGCTTCTGATGGACCAGGCCCCTGGTTAAGGCCTCAGGAGTATGCAGATATTTTGGTCACAAATATTGATTGTAGAGTAAAAAAAAAAAAAATACATCTCTTACTGTGTATGGAGTGCAGGCTTTTAGGCTCCTAGCAACGATGATGTGGATATGATCCGGATCCGGTGAAGGCCGCAATAGGCCTGAAAGAAGCCACGGCCTAGATTTCTTAATTGCGTCCGGTTCTGTCCCACAGCTATCTTCAATGGTGCCTTAAAGGGTTAGGGATCCTTCCCCAACCAAGGTTTATGCCATAGATGGCTTTCTAGATCGCTTTCCGGTAGTTCCAGAGTAGGCCTGAGTGAAGTCGGGGACAAAAGTAGCTGGTCACATCACGGGTGTTAAATTTCGGCCATTTTTTGAGCACCAACCCTGGCGAAATCGATTGTCCTGTTTTAGGAGATAAGCATCTCCCGTTTTGGTGGTGCTAGTAGGTCTTATTCCTTGCTTTTCTAGCAAAACTCTGGGGCAATCCTTTGGAGCTCACTTAAAGTGCAGCCATTTCCCAGACGGCCGGCTCCGCCCCCATATATTTTAATAAAATCACATTTAACATGCTCTAAAAATATAAAAGGCATAGTAAAGTCAAAATGAATCTTATGATTCAAATAGAGCATGCAATGTTAAATAATTTACCAATTTACTGCACATATATTCAGCAACAGCACATACAGCATATGACTCTTGTTAACTCGCCAGATGTGTTCACCTGTCTCCCAGTAATACATTGCCCAGCTTACTCTTGAACAAAATAAATAAAATAACTAAAAAACAGTTGCACTAAGTTTCTTAGAAAAAAAAATATAAAATGTATAAAGCACAGAAATACAAATTGCCAGAATAAAAGGTAAGCTATACTTTAGAAATCCAGCACTGTAACTTTTCCTTTAATGTTTTATAAACTGTTCATATCTTTGTAACACAGCCTCATTGTATTCTCTTAATTAATGAGACAATTTGGACTGAAATAGAATGTAACAGAAATAGTGAAATGTAATTACAGAGTAAGCATTTGAATAGCTTGCAAATACATTAGGTGCTTTGTGGATCACTGCTTTGATTTAAAAGTAGGCTAAAATGAATTAAAAAAAAAGTAGTATCACTTATCAGTTTTTAACCAACAGCATAATAAAAATCCTAATCTGCTGTCATGAATATCAATTTCTATAACAAAGTGTGCTAGATGTAAGCAAGAACATTATATTCAGAAATAGGTTTTTTATTCGATAAACTGCCACCTTCTGAAATAGCAGTAGAGTTTTCAGAAATTACAAAATTAAGAAGATGCAATGCATAAGTAAAACTATTTCATATAGTGAAATATAAAAAGATAAAAAAAAAGAAAATGCTTGAATGCATTACAGCATTTTAAAGGGACATTAAAGTCATAATTAGACATTCATGATTTAGACAGAGCATACAATTTTAAATAATTTTCCTATTGACTTCTATTATTTAATTTGCTTCCTTCTCTATTTATCCTTTACTGAAAGGTTTATCTAGGTAAGCTCAGGAGCAGTGAAGAACCTAGGTTCTAGCTGCTGATTGGTGGCTGCATATATATACAGATTGTCATTAGCTCACCAATGTGTTCAGTTAGCAACCAGTAGTGCATTGCTGCTCCTTAAAGGGCCATGATACCCAAATGTTGAAACATAGCATAGCTGTAAAAAGCTGACTAGAAAATATCACCTGATCATCTCTATGTAAAAAAAAATATATTTTACCTCAAAATGTCCTAAGTATTCAAACCCAATTGCAAAGGACAAACGCTAGGATTTACTATTGAAACAAAGGGCAAGATACTATAAGATACTACTATAAGATACTTCATGTAGAAAGCTCCTTTATTTGATTCAATCGATCGCCGTTTTTAGCTGCTTCGGCAGAACACGGCTAAAAAATTTGGCTAAGAGGTGACATTTTCACCTCTTCGCCAATAGCTGTGCGGTAAATCCGGCTTGGCACCCATGGGAGCCGGATTTATCGCACGGCTATTGGCTAAGAGGTGTAAACGTCACCTCTTAGCCAAAAAATTTTTTAGCCGTGCTCTGCTGTAGGAGCTAAAAGCAGCGATCAGTTGAAACAAATAAAGGAGCTTTTATTTGCTTCAATAGTAAATCCTAGCGTGTGTAAAATGCTAGGATTTACTTTCACTTTAAAGGGAATGTAAACCCAATTTTTTTTTTTTCATGATTCATATAGCACATGCAATTTTAAGCAACTTTCTAATTTACTCCTATTATCAATTTTTCTTTGTACGCTTGGTATCTTTATTTGAAAAGCAGAAATGTTAATCTTAGGAGTCAGCCCATTTTTGGTTTAGCGCCTTGGTAGCTCTTGCTGATTGGTGGGTAAATGTAGCCACCAATCAGCAAGCGCTACCCAGTGTGCTGAACCAAAAATGGGCCGGCTCTTAAGTTTACATTCCTGCTTTTTCAAATAAAGATACCAAGAGAGCGAAGAAAAATTGATAATAGGAGTAAATTAGAAAGTTGCTTAAAATTGCATGATCTATCTGAATCATGAAAGACAAAAATTGGGTTTACTATCCCTTTAAGCAGCAAATCAGTATGCCTATCCCGGCAGTTTAAGGAAGTTTACTATGAAATCTCATGAGATCACAGTAAAAGAGTTCATGACCTCAGCACTGTTGATGCTGATTGGCTGCAGTTCATTTCTTAATTATTTTTTTTTACCTGCAGCTGGACAGTAACTAAGAGATAACTTTTCACACAGCACTTACTCTGCTGAGCTGAGGAGATTGTGAGGTAAAATATCTTCCTTTTTTACATAGAGATGCTCAGGTGATATTTTCCTGTTAGCTTTTTACAGTTATACTGCATCAGTTTCAAGTGATTTAGCATATGAGTATTATGTCCCTTTAAACAAAGAGATTTGTTAATAGAAGTAAACTGGAAAGTGTTTAAAATTGTATATTCTACCTATATCATGAAATATTTTTGTTGGGGTTTCATGTCAATTTAATGCACTGCATATAACTATTTGTTTAACCCCTTCATAGGGGTTAAATATAGTTATAGTCAGCTCCAGAGCAGCAATGCACTACTGGGAGCTAAGTGAACATATCTGGTGAGCTAATGGCAAGAGACACATGATGCGCAGTCACCAATCACAAGCTATATCCCAGCAGTGCAATGCTGCTGCTGAACCTATTTAAGTATGCTTTTCCAAGGATACCAAGAAAATGAAGTTAATATGATAATAGAAGTAAATTGATAAGTCTCATAATCCTTTACCTACCTGCTGAGCCATTTCCATCCCTGTGCTAAGTGGTTTTGAGGTTGTCAGATGCTGCTCACACTTTTTGTTTTCAACAGGCCCGGCAGATTCAAACTCTACCTATCTATCTACATATCTCTATATCTATCTATATCATGGCAAGTGAGAACTCTACTACAAATGTGTGGGGGAGGGGGAAGTATATTTTTATTAAAATTGTAATAAACAAGGTTGTAAACAGTTGAGTGAATGTGTTTTTCTAACTCTATAGTGAAAAGAAAAAGGGTTATCCTCATATAACTTAGGACTTTTGGATATAGCTATTTAATTCTGATCTGTACATAGGGGCTCCCTCTACTTAAATGCATATTTATTCACACCAGGTGTTCACTATTACCACAAGAGGATCTTATGGGCTTCATAATAAGGGGACATGAAATTTTAAATAACTTTCCAATTTACTTTTATCTAACTCAAATTGTTAATTATGGTGGACTTAAGACATAAGAGCTTCAATGTCTATTATCAACTGGGAGGACTAGAAGAAATGACGTCTGTCTGTATGCAATACCTATTTTAATGTCTGATTACAGACCTATTCAAGGGAATTAAATACAAATTGGGTGGGTTTTGTTATGTCCAGCTACAATGGCACTCAGCTATTTTACCCCTTTATGTTTTACTAGTTAAGGGTCTATAGGGATATCAGGCTTTGTGGGGATTTCCAATGGCTCTAAATGTACAAGTGGCCATAAACACCCCGAACCAGCATGCGTAATGGTGGAAAATTACTCAAGATAATTACTCAAGATCAAGCTTGATTTCCTGAAACCTGACGTATCTACTTGACTGCAAAGGGCTCCAATTCACTTCTATATATGTCTATATGTGTGTACATATGTATTTATGTGGTTATATGTCTGTAAATTACATATATACACACAAACACCTAAATACATAAATATATACAGTATGTACACATATTTCGACATATAAATATACACATACATATACTTATTTAGATATGTATGTATGTATCTCTAAATTAAAGCCCTTTGCCTGCCCTTTTTTTCTAACACATGAGACCTAATATCTTTGAGCCCTAGACCTAATATCTTGTAGCCCTTATAACTTTTGTGTGCAATATTTTTTTAAGTAATTTTTATTACATAGTATTATTATGAGTGTAACTTTACTACTCAATGTATTTTTGACGTTTTGTTAAAACATTTTTTTTTTTTTGCAAAAGAGCTCTGAGGACATGCTATCCTGATGTGCATTAACGTAAACCATTTACTTTCAACTTGTGATACGAGCACTACAAGCGACACGTGCAAACACCCGCAATATACCCCTTTTCGCTTGTGCATAACTGTTAGTGCACCACTCAAACTCTGGCCCTTACTCTTTCATATGCTCTGTGCAGGTATTGTTATTAAAATATTGTTTTATATTTTAATAAATGGTTACTGGAATGTCCTTCTGATACAAAGGAACTGAAGAACATTGCTAGTAAGTTCTTTGGGAAGTTTATTTACAATAGTGAATACAAAGGAACTGAAGAACATTGCTAGTAAGTTCCTGTGCCATTTAAAGAGAAAGCCTGTACCAGAATGTCATCTAGGTAAAGAGCTACCACAATCCCCCTAAGCTCTCACTAACTACAATAGGGCGCATTCACATAGTTCACGTGAGTTTCAGCGCACCTACTGAAACCCACATCGCCCGTAAGTTCACCTCACACATAAGGTGAATCACATAACACACGCCACCATATGATATACTGGCGTAATCTGGCAATGTTTAGAAATGTGCACAACTCCACATTTCTGGCATCGCCACTCCTTTACGCCAGTATATTGCATGGATAATTGGATCAAAAAGTATGAATGTTTGTGTTAACTTCACACATAAAAATTCAATTTGCCTTTCCAAACAATCCCTCTTACGTCTCAGAAACAGCAAGGTAAACATTGTGGGTAATCAGGATGTGCATTGTCTCTCTGGTGTTTTAAGGCTGCTTATGTGAGGTTGTTCTGTTTGTGATTGTTTGATTTGATTTATTAAGTGGCTATGCAAGGGTTAAGTTTGATATAGGCGCCTGAAATGTATGTGAGTGTGCATGCGTTAGGTGTTTGTTCAGCCTTACAGGGACTTACGCTGATTTTTTACTGTGCGTAAGGGTTGCTGCACCTGCCTATGTGTGGCGAGCTGAAACTGGAGTAAAATATATCCATTCTGCGCGTGCAAGTTCATGCTCTGCCTTTGTGATACCGACTGCCGATGCCAGTTCTATGTTAGTCTATGGGAGTAAAAATTGTGCACGCCGTGTAAAATCTACGCATGTAACTTGTGTGCTGCGCCTGTTTTGTGATTGCGCGATTTGAGAAAAAAATGGCAACGCTGGTTTTTGCGCATTTCACCAAGTAGTGATCAAGGTGAATAGTGTTCTAAGAACCTTTGTGAAGATACCGAGTGTCACTGCCAGACCAAAGGGAAGTACCACAAACTAATAATCCCTATTTAAAAAGGCAAGCCTGAGGAATTTTGCATGAACCAGGTGAATAGGGATATGCAAATAGGCATCTTTGAAGTCTATTGTAGATATAAAATGACACACTTGCACTAAAGGAAGTATAGTGCAAATTTTCTGTTATGAATATTATCCTTTAAACACAATAAATATTACAGGACCGCTACATCATTCTGTCAAAGTAACTAAATTTATAAAAAATAGCAGCTACCAAATTTGCAAGAGCAATGTGTGCAATTAATAACACACTGAATTATTTAATTTGCAAAGAATAATACATATAAAACTGGAATCCTTTTAGTTCTGATTTGTCTATTAATTAAACTGAGACCAGATCAATAAAAAAAAACTATTTATTAAAAGAATTATTGGAAATAATAAGCAATATTTGAATAAAGCAAATAAAAAAACATACATCAATACAATGATTATTATACAAAATATACTAAAATTATTTATTTGCAGTAGCTTGTGATTTTAATATTGGAACATAAACTTTTGTTATTTAAATTCCTAGTATACCTGGCAAGAATAAGATAATAATTCTGACAAACCGTAGGAAAAACATAATTTATGCTTACCTGAAATTTATTTCTCTTGTAGTGTATTCAGTCCACGGGTCATCCATTACTTATGGGATATATTCCCTTCCCAACAGGAAGTTGCAAGAGGATCACCCAAAGCAGAGCTGCTATATAGCTCCTCCCCTCACATGTCATATCCAGTCATTCGACAGAAACAAGACAAGAAAGGAGAAACCATAGGGTGCAGTGGTGACTGAAGTTTTAATTAAAATTTAGATCTGCCTTAAAAAGACAGGGCGGGCCGTGGACTGAATACACTACAAGAGAAATAAATTTATCAGGTAAGCATAAATTATGTTTTCTCTTGTTAAGTGTATTCAGTCCATGGGTCATCCATTACTTATGGGATATATTCCCTTCCCAACAGGAAGTTGCAAGAGGATCACCCAAAGCAGAGCTGCTATATAGCTCCTCCCCTCACATGTCATATCCAGTCATTCGACAGAAACAAGACAAGAAAGGAGAAACCATAGGGTGCAGTGGTGACTGAAGTTTTAATTAAAATTTAGATCTGCCTTAAAAAGACAGGGCGGGCCGTGGACTGAATACACTACAAGAGAAATAAATTTATCAGGTAAGCATAAATTATGTTTTCTCTTGTTAAGTGTATTCAGTCCATGGGTCATCCATTACTTATGGGATATCAATACCAAAGCTAAAGTACACGGATGATGGGAGGGACAAAGCAGGAACTTAAACGGAAGGAACCACTGCCTGTAGAACCTTTCTCCCAAAAACAGCCTCCGAAGAAGCAAAAGTGTCAAATTTGTAAAATTTTGAAAAGGTGTGAAGCGAAGACCAAGTCGCAGCCTTGCAAATCTGTTCAACAGAGGCCTCATTCTTAAAGGCCCAGGTGGAAGCCACAGTTCTAGTGGAATGAGCTGTAATTCTTTCAGGAGGCTGCTGTCCAGCAGTCTCATAGGCTAAACGTATTATGCTACGAAGCCAAAAGGAGAGAGAGGTTGCCAAAGCTTTTTGACCTCTCCTCTGTCCAGAGTAAACGACAAACAGGGAAGAAGTTTGACGGAAATCTTTAGTTGCCTGTAAATAGAACTTCAGGGCACGGACTACGTCCAGATTATGCAAAAGTCGTTCCTTCTTTGAAGAAGGATTAGGACATAAGGATGGAACAACAATCTCCTGATGGATATTCCTGTTAGAAACTACCTTAGGTAAAAAACATAATTTATGTAAGAACTTACCTGATAAATTCATTTCTTTCATATTAGCAAGAGTCCATGAGCTAGTGACGTATGGGATATACATTCCTACCAGGAGGGGCAAAGTTTCCCAAACCTCAAAATGCCTATAAATACACCCCTCACCACACCCACAAATCAGTTTAACGAATAGCCAAGAAGTGGGGTGATAAGAAAAAAGTGCGAAGCATATATATAAGGAATTGGAATAATTGTGCTTTATACAAAAAAATCATAACCACCACAAAAAAAGGGTGGGCCTCATGGACTCTTGCTAATATGAAAGAAATGAATTTATCAGGTAAGTTCTTACATAAATTATGTTTTCTTTCATGTAATTAGCAAGAGTCCATGAGCTAGTGACGTATGGGATAATGACTACCCAAGATGTGGATCTTCCACGCAAGAGTCACTAGAGAGGGAGGGATAAAATAAAGACAGCCAATTCTGCTTAAAATAATCCACACCCAAAACAAAGTTTAAAACTTATAATGAAAAAAACTGAAATTATAAGCAGAAGAATCAAACTGAAACAGCTGCCTGAAGTACTTTTCTACCAAAAACTGCTTCAGAAGAAGAAAACACATCAAAATGGTAGAATTTAGTAAAAGTATGCAAAGAAGACCAAGTTGCTGCTTTGCAAATCTGATCAACCGAAGCTTCATTCCTAAACGCCCAGGAAGTAGAAACTGACCTAGTAGAATGAGCTGTAATCCTTTGAGGCGGAGTTTTACCCGACTCGACATAAGCATGATGAATTAAAGATTTCAACCAAGATGCCAAAGAAATGGCAGAAGCCTTCTGACCTTTCCTAGAACCGGAAAAGATAACAAATAAACTAGAAGTCTTTCGGAAATTCTTAGTAGCCTCAACATAATATTTCAAAGCTCTAACTACATCCAAAGAATGCAATGATTTCTCCTTAGAATTCTTAGGATTAGGACATAATGAAGGAACCACAATTTCTCTACTAATGTTGTTAGAATTCACAACCTTAGGTAAAAATTTAAAAGAAGTTCGCAACACCGCCTTATCCTGATGAAAAATCAGAAAAGGAGACTCACAAGAAAGAGCAGATAATTCAGAAACTCTTCTGGCAGAAGAGATGGCCAAAAGGAACAAAACTTTCCAAGAAAGTAATTTAATGTCCAAAGAATGCATAGGTTCAAACGGAGGAGCTTGAAGAGCCCCCAGAACCAAATTCAAACTCCAAGGAGGAGAAATTGACTTAATGACAGGTTTTATATGAACTAAAGCTTGTACAAAACAATGAATATCAGGAAGATTAGCAATCTTTCTGTGAAAAAGAACAGAAAGAGCAGAGATTTGTCCTTTCAAGGAACTTGCAGACAAACCTTTATCCAAACCATCCTGAAGAAACTGTAAAATTCTCGGAATTCTAAAAGAATGCCAGGAAAAATTATGAGAAAGACACCAAGAAATATAAGTCTTCCAGACTCTATAATATATCTCCCTAGATACGGATTTACGAGCCTGTAACATAGTATTAATCACAGAGTCAGAGAAACCTCTTTGACTAAGAATCAAGCGTTCAATCTCCATACCTTTAAATTTAAGGATTTGAGATCCTGATGGAAAAAAGGACCTTGTGACAGAAGGTCTGGTCTTAACGGAAGAGTCCACGGTTGGCAAGAGGCCATCCGGACAAGATCCGCATACCAAAACCTGTAAGGCCATGCTGGAGCCACCAGCAGAACAAACGAGCATTCCTTCAGAATCTTGGAGATTACTCTTGGAAGAAGAACTAGAGGTGGAAAGATATAGGCAGGATGATACTTCCAAGGAAGTGACAACGCATCCACTGCTTCCGCTTGAGGATCCCTGGATCTGGACAGATACCTGGGAAGTTTCTTGTTTAGATGAGAAGCCATCAGATCTATTTCTGGAAGACCCCACATTTGAACAATCTGAAGAAATACCTCTAGGTGAAGAGACCATTCGCCCGGATGTAACGTTTGGCGACTGAGATAATCCGCTTCCCAATTGTCTATACCTGGGATATGAACCGCAGAAACTAGACAGGAGCTGGATTCCGCCCATACCAGAATTCGAGATACTTCTTTCATAGCCAGAGGACTGTGAGTCCCTCCTTGATGATTGATGTATGCCACAGTTGTGACATTGTCTGAAAACAAATGAACGATTCTCTCTTTAGAAGAGGCTCTTTTTGAGATTCCCAAACCCCTTGTGCCGTCAGAGACCCCCACACAGCTCCCCAACCTGTAAGACTTGCATCTGTTGAAATTACAGTCCAGGTCGGAAGAACAAAAGAAGCCCCCTGAACTAAACGATGGTGATCTGTCCACCACGTCAGAGAGTGTCGTACAATCGGTTTTAAATATATTAATTGAGATATCTTTGTGTAATCCCTGCACCACTGGTTCAGCATACAGAGCTGAAGAGGCCGCATGTGAAAACGAGCAAAGGGGATCGCGTCCGATGCAGCAGTCATAAGACCTAGAATTTCCATGCATAAGGCTACTGAAGGGGATGATTGTGACTGAAGGTTTCGACAAGCTGATATCAATTTTAGACGTCTCTTGTCTGTCAAAGATAGAGTCATGGGCACTGAATCTATCTGGAAACCTAAAAAGGTTACCTGTGTCTGAGGAATCAATGAACTTTTTGGTAAATTGATCCTCCAACCATGATGTTGAAGAAACAACACAAGTCGATTCATATGAGATTCTGCTAAATGTGAAGACTGAGCAAGTACCAAGATATCGTCCAAATAAGGAAATACCACAATACCCTCTTCTCTGATTACAGACAGAAGGGCACCGAGAACCTTCTTAAAAATTCTTGGAGCTGTAGCTAGGCCAAACGGCAGAGCCACAAACTGGTAATGCTTGTCTAGGAAAGAGAATCTCAGAAACTGATAGTGATCTGGATGAATCGGAATATGCAGATATGCATCCTGTAAATCTATTGTAGACATATAATGCTCTTGCTGAACAAAAGGCAGGATAGTCCTTACAGTTACCATTTTGAATGTTGGTATCCTTACATAACGATTCAATATTTTTAGATCCAGAACTGGTCTGAAGGAATTCTCCTTCTTTGGTACAATGAAGAGATTTGAATAAAACCCCAGTCCCTGTTCCAGAACTGGAACTGGCATAATTACTCCAGCCAACTCTAGATCTGAAACACATTTCAGAAATGCTTGAGCCTTCGCTGGGTTTACTGGGACACGGGAAAGAAAAAATCTCTTTGCAGGAGGCCTTATCTTGAAGCCAATTCTGTACCCTTCTGAAATAATGTTCTGAATCCAAAGATTGTGAACGGAATTGATCCAAATTTCTTTGAAAAAACGTAATCTGCCCCCTACCAGCTGAGCTGGAATGAGGGCCGCACCTTCATGTGGACTTAGGAGCTGGTTTTGATTTTCTAAAAGGCTTGGATTTATTCCAGACTGGAGATGGTTTCCAAACTGATACCGCTCCTGAGGATGAAGGATCAGGTTTTTGTTCCTTGTTGTGACGAAAGGAACGAAAATGATTATTAGACCTAAATTTACCTTTAGATTTTTTATCCTGTGGTAAAAAAGTTCCTTTCCCTCCAGTAACAGTTGAGATAATAGAATCCAACTGAGAACCAAACAATTTATTACCCTGGAAAGAAAGGGAAAGCAGAGTAGACTTAGAAGACATATCAGCATTCCAAGTTTTAAGCCATAAAGCTCTTCTAGCTAAAATAGCTAGAGACATATACCTGACATCAACTCTAATGATATCAAAGATGGCATCACAAATAAAATTATTAGCATGTTGAAGAAGAATAATAATGCTATGAGAATTATGATCTGTTACTTGTTGCGCTAAAGCTTCTAACCAAAAAGTTGAAGCTGCAGCAACATCCGCTAAAGATATAGCAGGTCTAAGAAGATTACCTGAACACAAGTAAGCTTTTCTTAGAAAGGATTCAATTTTCCTATCTAAAGGATCCTTAAAGGAAGTACCATCTGCCGTAGGAATAGTAGTACGCTTAGCAAGAGTAGAGACAGCCCCATCAACCTTAGGGATTTTGTCCCAAAACTCTAATCTGTCAGATGGCACAGGATATAATTGCTTAAAACGTTTAGAAGGAGTAAATGAATTACCCAAATTATTCCATTCCCTGGAAATTACTTCAGAAATAGCACTAGGGACAGGAAAAACTTCTGGAATAACTACAGGAGATTTAAAAACCTTATCTAAACGTTTAGATTTAGTATCAAGAGGACCAGAATCCTCAATTTCTAATGCAATTAGGACTTCTTTAAGTAAAGAACGAATAAATTCCATTTTAAATAAATATGAAGATTTATCAGCATCAACCTCTGAGACAGAATCCTCTGAACCAGAAGAACCATTATCAGAATCAGAATGATGATGTTCATTTAAAAATTCATCTGAAAAATGAGAAGTTTTAAAAGATTTTTTACGTTTACTAGAAGAAGGAATAACAGACATAGCCTTCTTAATGGATTTAGAAACAAAATCTCTTATGTTATCAGGAACACTCTGAGTATTAGATGTTGACGGAACAGTAACAGGTAATGTAAGTACTAAAGGAAATATTATCTGCATTAACAAGTTTGTCATGACAAACAGTACAAACAACAGCTGGAGGAACAGATACCATAAGTTTACAGCAGATACACTTAGCTTTGGTAGCTCCAGCACCAGGCAGTGATTTTCCAGAAGTATCTTCTGACTCAGTTTCAACGTGGGACATCTTGCAATATGTAATAGAAAAAAAACAACATGTAAAGCAAAATTGATCAAATTCCTTAAATGACAGTTTCAGAAATGGGAAAAAATGCCAGTGAACAAGCTTCTAGCAACCAGAAGCAATAAATAATGAGACTTAAATAATGTGGAGACAATAGTGACGCCCATATTTTTTTAGCGCCAAAAAAGACGCCCACATTATTTGGCGCCTAAATGACGCCACATCCGGAACGCCGACACTTTTGGCGCAAAAGAACGTCAAAAATGACGCAACTTCCGGCGACACGTATGACGCCCGAAACCGAAAAAAAAAATTTGCACCAAAAAAGTCAGCGCCAAGAATGACGCAATAAAATGAAGCATTTTCAGCCCCCGCGAGCCTAATAGCCCACAGGGAAAAAGTCAAATTTTAAGGTAAGAAAAAAATGATTTATTCATATGCATTATCCCAATTATGAAACTGACTGTCTGAAATAAGGAATGTTGAACATCCTGAGTCAAGGCAAATAAATGTTTGAATACATATATTTAGAACTTTGTAAAAAGGTGCCCAACCATAGCTTAGAGTGTCACAGAAAATAAGACTTACTTACCCCAGGACACTCATCTACATGTTGTAGAAAGCCAAACCAGTACTGAAACGAAAATCAGCAGAGGTAATGGTATATAAATAAGAGTATATCGTCGATCTGAAAAGGGAGGTAAGAGATGAATCTCTACGACCGATAACAGAGAACCTTTGAAATAGACCCCGTAGAAGGAGATCATTGAATTCAAATAGGCAATACTCTCCTCACATCCCTCTGACATTCACTGCATGCTGAGAGGAAAACCGGGCTCCAACCTGCTGCGGAGCGCATATCAACGTAGAATCTAGCACAAACTTACTTCACCACCTCCATAGGAGGCAAAGTTTGTAAAAACTGATTTGTGGGTGTGGTGAGGGGTGTATTTATAGGCATTTTGAGGTTTGGGAAACTTTGCCCCTCCTGGTAGGAATGTATATCCCATACGTCACTAGCTCATGGACTCTTGCTAATTACATGAAAGAAACCCAGGTTTAGTACGCAGAACTACCTTGTCTGAATGGAAAATCAGATAAGGAGAATCACAATGTAAGGCAGATAACTCAGAGACTCTTCGAGCCGAGGAAATAGCCATCAAAAACAGAACCTTCCAAGATAAAAGCTTAATATCAATGGAATGAAGGGGTTCAAACGGAACACCTTGAAGAACTTTAAGAACCAAGTTTAAGCTCCACGGCGGAGCAACAGTCTTAAACACAGGCTTAATCCTAGCCAAAGCCTGACAAAAAGCCTGGATGTCTGGAACTTCTGCCAGACGCTTGTGCAAAAGAATAGACAGAGCAGAAATCTGTCCCTTTAACGAACTAGCAGATAAGCCCTTTTCCAAACCCTCTTGTAGAAAGGACAATATCCTAGGAATCCTAACTTTACTCCATGAGTAACTCTTGGATTCGCACCAATATAAGTATTTACGCCATATCTTATGGTAGATTTTTCTGGTAACAGGCTTCCGTGCCTGTATTAAGGTATCAACAACTGACTCTGAGAAGCCACGCTTTGATAGGATCAAGCGTTCAATCTCCATGCAGTCAGCCTCAGAGAATTTAGATTTGGATGGTTGAAAGGACCTTGTATTAGAAGGTCCTGCCTCAGGGGCAGAGACCATGGTGGACAGGACGACATGTCCACTAGGTCTGCATACCAGGTCCTGCGTGGCCACGCAGGCGCTATCAGAATCACCGATGCTCTCTCCTGTTTGATCTTGGCAATCAGTCGAGGCAGCAGCGGAAACGGTGGAAACACATAAGCCATGTTGAAAACCCAAGGGGCTGCTAGAGCATCTATCAGCGCCGCTCCCGGGTCCCTGGACCTGGATCCGTAATGAGGAAGCTTGGCGTTCTGGCGAGACGCCATGAGATCCAGTTCTGGTTTGCCCCAACGATGAATCAGTTGAGCGAACACCTCCGGATGAAGTTCCCACTCCCCCGGATGAAAAGTCTGGCGACTTAGAAAGTCCGCCTCCCAGTTCTCCACGCCTGGGATGTGGATCGCTGACAGGTGGCAAGAGTGAGACTCTGCCCAGCGAATTATCTTTGAGACTTCTAACATCGCTAGGGAACTCCTGGTTCCCCCTTGATGGTTGATGTAAGCCACAGTCGTGATGTTGACCGACTGAAATCTGATGAACCTCAGTGTTGCTAACTGAGGCCAAGCTAGAAGAGCATTGAATATTGCTCTTAACTCCAGAATATTTATTGGGAGGAGTTTCTCCTCCTGAGTCCACGATCCCTGAGCCTTCAGGGAATTCCAGACTGCGCCCCAGCCTAGAAGGCTGGCATCTGTTGTTACAATCGTCCAATCTGGCCTGCGAAAGGTCATGCCCTTGGACAGATGGACCCGAGAAAGCCACTAGAGAAGAGAATCTCTGGTCTCCTGATCCAGATTTAGTAGAGGGGACAAATCTGAGTAATCCCCATTCCACTGACTTAGCATGCATAATTGCAGCGGTCTGAGATGCAGGCGTGCAAATGGCACTACCCTATCCTTTAAGTCCACTGTGGTCATGTACTGACCCTCCTGGATCATGGGTAGGATGGTTTGAATAGTTTCCATTTTGAATGATGGAACTCTTAGGAATTTGTTTAATATCTTTAGGGCCAAGATTGGTCTGAAGGTTCCCTCTTTCTTGGGAAACACAAACAGATTTGAGTAAAATCCCTGTCCTTGTTCCATCCGCGGAACCGGGTGGATTACCCCCATTACTAGGAGGTCTTGTACACAGCGTAGGAATGCCTCTTTCTTTATCTGGTTTTCTGATAACCTTGATAGATGGAATCTCCCTCGAGGAGGAGAAGCTTTGAAGTCCAGAAGATATCCCTGAGATATGATCTCCAACGCCCAGGGATCCTGGACATCTCTTGCCCACGCCTGGGCGAAGAGAGAAAGTCTGCCCCTCACTAGATCCGTTTCCGGATAGGGGGCCGTTCCTTCATGCTGTCTTGGGGGCAGTAGTAGGTTTTCTGGCCTGCTTGCCCTTTTTCAGGGACTGGTTAGTTTTCCAGGCCTGTCTGTAGCGAGCAACAGTTCCTTCCTGTTTTGGGGCGGAGGAAGTTGATGCTGCTCCTGCCTTGAAATTTTGAAAGGCACGAAAATTAGACTGTTTGGCCTTTGATTTGGCCCTGTCTTGAGGAAGGGTATGACCCTTACCTCCAGTGATGTCAGCAATAATTTCTTTCAAGCCGGAATAAGGTCTGCCCCTTGAAAGGAATATTAAGCAATTTAGATTTTGAAGTCACGTCAGCTGACCAGGATTTAAGCCATAGCGCTCTCCGCGCCTGGCGAATCCGGAGTTCTTAGCCGTTAGTTTAGTCAAATGTACAATGGCATCAGAAACAAATGCATTAGCTAGCTTAAGTGATTTAAGCTTGTCCATAATTTCATCCAATGGAGCTGTGTGAATGGCCTCTTCCAGAGACTCAAACCAGAATGCTGCAGCAGCAGTGACAGGCGCAATGCATGCAAGGGGCTGCAAAATAAAACCTTGTTGAACAAACATTTTCTTAAGGTAACCCTCTAATTTTTTATCCATTGGATCCGAAAAAGCACAGCTATCCTCCACCGGGATAGTGGGACGCTTAGCTAAAGTAGAAACTGCTCTCTCCACCTTAGGGACTGTCTGCCATAAGTCCCGTGTAGTGGCGTCTATTGGAAACATCTTCCTAAATATAGGAGGAGGGGAAAATGGCACGTCGGGTCTATCCCACTCCTTGCTAATAATTTCAGTAAGCCTTTTAGGTATAGGAAAAAACGTCAATACACACCGGTACCGCATAGTATCTATCCAGCCTACACAATTTCTCTGGAATTGCCACTGTGTTACAGTCATTCAGAGCAGCTAAAACCTCCCCAAGCAATACACGGAGGTTCTCAAGCTTAAATTTAAAATTAGAGATCTCTGAATCAGGTTTCCCCTGATCAGATCCGTCAGCCACAGAATTAAGCTCTCCATCCTCATGTTCTGCAAACTGTGACGCAGTATCAGACATGGCTCTTACAGCACCAGCGCGCTCTGCATCTCTCCTAATCCCAGAGCTATCGCGCTTGCCTCTCAATTCTGGCAATCTAGATAATACTTCTGACAGGGTATTATTCATGATTGTAGCCATGTCCTGTAAAGTAATTGCTATGGGCGTCCCTGATGTACTTGGCGCCATATTAGCACGCGCCCCCTGAGCGGGAGGTGAAGGTACTGACACGTGAGGAGAGTTAGTCGGCATAACTTCCCCCTCGTCGTCTGGTGATAATTATTTTATAGATAAAGACTGACCTTTATTATTTAAAGTGAAATCAATACATTTAGTACACATATTTCTATGGGGCTCCACACTGGCCTTCAAACATAGTGAACAAACAGATTCATCTGTGTCAGACATGTTTAAACAGACTAGCAATGAGACTAGCAAGCTTGGAAAACACTTTAAAATAAATTTACAAGCAATATAGAAAACGCTACTGCGCCTTTAAGAAGCACAAAAAAACTGTCACAGTTGAAATAACAATGAACCAAATCAGTTATAGCAACCAAATTTTCACAGTAAATGTATTAAGTCAGCAGAGCATTGCACCCACTTGCAAATGGATGATTAACCCCTTAATACCCAAAACGGATAATCAAATAGAGAAAGAAACGTTTTTAACACAGTCAACACACTGTCACAGGTCTGCTGTGACGGATTACCTCCCTCAAAAATGACTTTTGAAGTCCCTTGAGCTCTCTAGAGACATCCTGGGTCATGCAGGAAGAAGCAGGAAGACTGTGACTGAATTTTTACTGCGCAAAAAAGCGCTAAAATAGGCCCCTCCCACTCATTATTACTAGTGATGTTGCGAACCTAAAATTTTCGGTTCGCGAACCACGGACTCGAACTTCCGGTATTGTTCGCGAACGCGCGAACCGCCATTGAATTCAATAGGCAGGCGAACTTTAAAACCTACAAGGACTCTTTCTGGCCACAATAGTGATGGAAAAGTTGTTTCAAGGGTACTAATACCTGGACTGTTGAATGCTGGAGGGGGATCCCTGGCAAAACTCCCATGGAAAATTACATAGTTGATGCAGAGTCTGCTTTTAAGCCATAATGGGTCTAAATCAACTAACATTCCCAAAGTGGCTGTCTTAAAACATCCCGGACAGAAGATAGATTGATAGTGATAGATAGGATAGATAGATATACATAGATTGATAGTTAGATAGAATCGATAGAAGAGAAATAGATAGATTTGTTAGATATATAATTACCCTAATAAATTCTAATAATCAAACATGCGTTCTTGGACCCAACTAGCTTGTGTCAATTAGTACTTTTCTTAGCACTTTAATCCCTTCCCCCCCCCCCTATCGGGGGAGTTCTATATGGCCTGCCAGATTACCCTGAAAAATTATAATAATAAGACATGTGGTCTGCTACCTATTTTAACGAGGTTGTGTTTTAAGTACTACCATTCTTAGCACTTTAATCTCTGTAACTCCCCCTATTTGGTGAGGTCTATACGGCCTGGATGATTACCCATACAAAATATAATAATAAGACATCTGCTCTTGGTCTGCGACCCATGGTAACTATGTTGTGTTAATTAGTAATGTCCTTCGCATTTTAATAGCTGTTACTCATACTCACCCTATCGGTGGAGGTCTATATGGCCTGCATGATTACCCTTACAAAATATAACAACCAAACATATGTTCTGGGACCCATGGTAAGTAGGTTGTGTTAAGTAGTACTGTTATTTGCATTTTCATACCTGTTACAACACCAAATGGTGGCAGGTCTATCTGGCCTTCATGATTAGCTGCACCCAAACCCAAAAAAAAGCCGAGTGGTCTTAGACTAACACCCATGGCAAACTCTGTTGTTTCAATTAGTACTATTCTTAGCACTTTCATCCCTGTTACGGGCGGTCTACATGGCCATCATGATTAGCCGAACAAAATACTACAATCCAACCTTTGCTCAGTCTTCATAGACCCTTCATTGTCTGTATTTTGATAGTACAGTTCTTATTATTTTTATAGCTGATACAACACCGAATGTTGTCAGCTCTATATGGCCTGCATGATTAGCTGCACCCAATACAAAAATAAATCCAAGCGGTCTTGGATTAACACCCATGGCTAACTCTGTTGTTTCAAGTAGTACTATTCTTAGCACTTTCATCTCATCATCCCTGTTACTTCCAGGACTCTCGGTGGTGGTGGTCTACATGGCCATCATGATTAGCCTAACCAAATACTACAATCCAACCTTGGCTCAGTCTTCCTAAGGCCCTTCATTGGCTGTATTTTGGTAGTACTGTTCTTATTACTACATGGTGGTCTACATGGCCATCATGATTAGCCTAACCAAATACTACAATCCAACCTTGGCTCAGTCTTCATAAGGCCCTTCATTGGCTGTATTTTGGTAGTACTGTTCTTAATAGTTTAATAGCTGATACGACACCGAATGTTGTCAGCTCTATATGGCCTGCATGAATAGCCGCACCCAAAGCCAAAAAAAAGCCAAGCGGTTTTGCACTAACACCCATGGCTAACTCTGTTGTTTCAAGTTCTAATATTCTTAGCTCTTTCATCTCATCATCCCTGTTACTTCCAGGACTCTCGGTGGTGGTGGTGGTCTATATGGCCATCATGATTAGCCTAACCAAATACTACAATCCAACCTTGGCCCAGTCTTCCTAAGGCCCTTCATTGGCTGTATTTTGGTAGTACTGTTCTTATTAGTTTAATAGCTGATACGACACTGAATGTTGTCAGCTCTATATGGCCTGCATGAATAGCCGCACCCAAAGCCAAAAAAAAGCCAAGCGGTTTTGCACTAACACCCATGGCTAACTCTGTTGTTTCAAGTTCTACTATTCTTAGCTCTTTCATCTCATCATCCCTGTTACTTCCAGGACTCTCGGTGGTGGTGGTCTACATGGCCATCAGGATTAGCCTAACCAAATACTACAATCCAACCTTGGCCCAGTCTTCCTAAGGCCCTTCATTGGCTGTATTTTGGTAGTACGGTTCTTATTAGTTTAATAGCTGATACGACACCAAATGTTTTCAGCTCTATATGGCCTGCATGAATAGCCGCACCCAAAGGCAAAAAAAAGCCAAGCGGTTTTGCACTAAAACCCATGGCTAACTCTGTTGTTTCAAGTTCTACTATTCTTAGCTCTTTCATCTCATCATCCCTGTTACTTCCATGACTCTCGGTGGTGGTGGTCTACATGGCCATCATGATTAGCCTAACCAAATACTACAATCCAACCTTGGCTCAGTCTTCCTAAGGCCCTTCATTGGCTGTATTTTGGTAGTACTGTCATCCTTTTGAATAAAAGATTACAGTAAAGGCATTGATTTTAGAAACCCACAGATCATTATTTGCAACCGTGAATTTAGAAAAAAAAATTGATTACACACCCGTGACACTTATTTATGCTCAGGCCTTTTTAATACGAGGGTCCCGGCGCCTCAACCGAAACAACAGCATGAAAGAGGAGATATGTCATCCTTTTGAATAAAAGATTACAGTAAAGGCATTGATTTTAGAAACCCACAGATCATTATTTGCAACCGTGAAATTAGAAAAAAACATTCATTACACAGCCGTGACACTTATTTATGCTCAGGCCTTTTTAATACGAGGGTCCCGGAGCCTCAACCGAAACAACAGCATGAAAGAGGAGATATGTCATCCTTTTGAATAAAAGATTACAGGAAAGGTATTGATTTTAGAAACCCACAGATCATTTATATGACCCGTGTAATAGAAAAAAACATTCATTAGACACCGGTTACACTTATTTATCCTCAGGCCTTGTTAATACGAGGGTCCCGGAGCCGCAACTGAAACAACAGCATGAAAGAAGACATATGTCAATCTTTTTGAATTATAGATTACAGGAAAGGCATTGATTTTAGAAACACTGAGATAATTACTTGCAATCGGGAAATAAAAAAAAACATTGAACAGACACCCAGTACACTTTATTATCCATAGGCCTTTTCAGCAGAGGCTCCAGGACCCTCAACAAAAACAAGAGCAGGGAGCTGGGCATAGGAGTACAATGGAGTGTGACAATAATAATCTGAAGGTGAAGATTGCATAGTTGTGGCATTTTAATTTTGTTATCGTGGGAACTTAGTACTTGCAATGACCTTGCTCTGGTGAATCCATATCGCAAATGTGTTATTTAAGGCACTGTTTGTCTATTTTTTTGAATATCAGCATTTGGCAAATGAAGCTCAACTTAAGGCTGGTGAGAAACGACCTTTCTTCTGGCTGTTTGCAAATGTTATGGCTCTGGACAAACATGTGAATAAGGGGCCATCAGCCATATTCTGCACGCAACCCCTTTGATGATTGACGATAAACATGTGTCACCTGCAAGCAGAGCTCGTTACTTCTGTCTAAATCATCTTCCTGGTATGGACAGGCCACTGTTTCCCACAGCAAGTACGAATTTTGAAATACAAGATTGTCTTGAGTATGGTAGGAAAACAAAGTTTATTTAATTCTGTACTATCTATCACCACAAAAAATGAACTTCTTGAAGCAACAAAAATGCCAGCAATTTCATGTGCTTATGGATGACAAGGACGTCCTGTCCTGTGGTGCACAGAGATGGAGACGATTTTTGCCCTCCCTGTACACTACCCAGATGTCTCAAACATCACCAGAAACACAATACAGCCACTCTTGTGAAGTTCCTGGAGTGTTCCGGTAGCCATCTCTTTGCGCTCCTAAAGGATTACTTTATCAGTGTTTTTGTATACATACGACAACAGCTTCGGAGACTGTGGTGACGCACATGTTATTTACTGTTGTTCCAGCTGTGGCAATATCAATTGGCATGAAAAAGTTAAGATTTGTGGGTTCGGGAGCCTATAGCTGTTAAGGTAGGCAAGGCAGGAGGAAAGTGCTATTCAATGGCACCAGCAAACTGACGATTCAAATCACAGCAACTATTACCAAAAATTTTAATTTTTAATTATTAGAATACTGTCACAACAAATATGATTGGTGTAAATATTTTTTAAGTAGGCCTGGCACACAGGCTTGGAAGGCTGTAGAAAAGTGCAATTCAAAGGCACGAGCAAACTGAGGGTTAAGATCATCAACAATAAAGATTTTTTTAATTGTAATTAGTAACTATACTGTGACAAAAAATTTGGATTGGTGTAAATAGTTGGCAAGACGGCCTGGCACAAAAGGATGGCAGGCAGGAGGGAGATGCAATTCAAGGACACTAGGAGACTGATTACCGACAGTCTAAACAGTGATGATTGACAATTTTTGCAATACTGTTAACAGAAATATGATTGCTGACAACAATTGGCTAGGTGGGCCTGGCTCACAGCAGGCTGCAAGGCAGGAGGAAAGTGCTATTCAATGGCACCAGCAAACTGACAATTCAAATCACAGCAACTATTACCAAAAATTTTAATTTTTAATTATTAGAATACTGTCACAACAAATATGATTGGTGTAAATATTTTTTAAGTAGGCCTGGCACACAGGCTTGGAAGGCTGTAGAAAAGTGCAATTCAAAGGCACAAGCAAACTGAGGGTTAAGATCAACACTAAAAAATTTTTTTATTTAAATTAATAACTATACTGTCTGACTGTGACAACAATTATGATTGGTGTAAATAGTTGGCTAGACGGCCTGGCACAAAAGGCTGGCAGTGGCAGGCAGGAGGTAAATGAAATTCAATGGCCCTAGGAGACTGAATATTTGCAGTCCAAAAAATTATGTTTTTTTTATTTTTTTATTACTGTTACAAGAATTGTGATTGGTGCCACTAATTGGCTACTTGGGCCTGGCAGACAGGCTGGCAGATATGAGTCGTGGATGGTAGGTAGGGCAGTAATTTAACACAGTATGCTGTGTAAGTGACAAAAACACAGGACTGATAGAAAATTAAGTTACATTACACTAGCAAAATATTTGAAAATTTTAGATTTTAATATTAAAATTATGTTAAGAAGTGCAATGCACATATGACTCTATGAGTGGTCGCACTGGCTGGCTGCTACGTAGGGCAGCAATTATAACAACAGTATGCTGTGTAAGTCAGATAGACAGTTAGACACAGGCCTGATAGAAAATACAATTAGATTACACTAGCATAATGATTTAAAGACTTTTTTTTTGGAAATGTTAAGAAAAAGGTTAAGCACATACATATGAGTCATGGCTGATAGCCTTGGAAGGGCAGCTATTAAAAACAGTAGGCTCTGTATGTCGGATACACACAGGCCGGATAGAAAATTATATTAGATTACACTAGCAAACAAATTTAAACTTTTTTTTTTATATATATTAAAATTAAGGTGAAAGAAAAATAGATATGAGTGCTGGGTGGCTGCCTGGAACAGACCAATTAACCAAAAGACTGAAAAAAAAAGAGGTATATTAATGCTGAGTGAGCCTGACAGACACAGGCATGATAGTAAATGTAATTAGATTACACTAGAAAAATATTTTTTTGTGTTTTTTTTTTAAATTAAAAATAATGTTATAAACGGATATTAACACTGCTGGCTGCTGGCTGGCACAGAGCAATGAACCAGAGTATATGCTGTGTGACACTGGCCTGATAGAAAATGAAAAAAAATTACACTAGAAAAATAATTATATTTTTGGGTTAGTTAAATTTAAACTAATGTTGTTAGGGAGATATCAGTGGTGGCAGTAGTCACAGCATATGCTGTGAGCCTTAAACACACAGCTGAAAGCCAGGCAAATGCTAATAAAAAAAAAAAAAAAAAAAAAAACGGCACGAAATATAGCCCTAAAAAGGGCTTTTTGGGGTGCTGTGCTTGCAGCAGAGATGAGTGGAGTCCTTTTGGACTGTAAATACACTAGCCTAGCTATGTTTTTCCTATTAATGTCAGGAGCAAAAACACAACACGTCCTCTCATTAAAAAAGCAAGGTCGTTATGAGTCTAAAATGGCAGATTCCGAGTAGCTGGGAGTGTCTGTGAGGGAGTGTCTGATGTTGATTGGCTCTAATTGGTCAGGCGGCTGTGACATAAAGGGTCAAAGTTTCCACAATGATGACACATAGGGGCGGATCGAACATCGCCATGTGTTCGCCCACAAACGCGAACAACCTATGTTCGCTGTGAACCGTTCGCGGGCGAACAGTTCGGGACATCACTAATTATTACAACAGTGGGAACCTCAGTTAACTGTTTCTATGCAGAAATATAAGTCAGCCATGTGGAAAAATTCATCCCCAATAGATTTTATCACCAATGTACCTCACAAAAACGATTAAACATCCTTTTTCTAAAGAGTATGTATCTCTATTGATAAGCCTGATACCAGTCCTTCTACTGTATTTTAAGGCTTATAACATTACTTCAGTATTAGTAGCATTTTCTTAGACAAATTCCATTCCTTAGAAAATTACTTTACTGTATATACATTAATTAGCCTGATACCAGTCGCTTTCACTGCATTTAAGGCTGTTTTTACTTACATTACATCGGTATCAGCAGTATTTTCTTAGTCAATTCCATTCCTTAGAAAAATATTTTACTGCACATACCTTATTTGCAGGAGACCCCGCACGCTATTCCCTTTCTGAAGTTACCCCACTCCTCAGAATGTGCGAGAACAGCCAGTGGATCTTAGTTACTTCTGCTAAGATCATAGAAAACGCAGGCAGATTCTTCTTCCAAATACTGCCTGAGAAAAAAACAGCACACTCCGGTGCCGTTTAAAAATAACAAACTTTTGATTGAAGAAATAATTAAGTATAAAATACCACTCTCCTCTCACGACCTCCTTCTATGTTGAGGGTTGCAAGAGAATGACTGGGTATGACATGTGAGGGGAGGAGCTATATAGCAGCTCTGCTTTGGGTGATCCTCTTGCAACTTCCTGTTGGGAAGGGAATATATCCCATAAGTAATGGATGACCCGTGGACTGAATACACTTAACAAGAGAAATAATAATATCACCAAATTCCTGCTTGACCCAGGGTTACTTTTGACAGATAAGACCAGGAAATACCTACAAAACCCTTTTGTGACTATAAAAGGAAACGAGAATTTTTTAGTATTGAAAGTATGCAGGCTCTTAAAGTGAAGGTAAAGTCTTGCGTTCTGGATACCAAATATCAACCTATCATCAAAAATCATTATGATGTTCATTCATCAAAATATATGCAAACACAATAATAAGCTTTATTTTTTACTTGTTTGACCCGCTCCGTTTCTGCTATTCAATCCGCCCGTCATAGTGCCTTCAGTGATTGACATTTTCTCGCTCCTATCGTTATTTTACCCCCATGGCGTCCTGCCCCTTTTCTATTTCGTCATCGCCATCTTATGCGCATGCGTTAATGCAAACAGCGCATCATCATTGGCATGCTCGTTCACGGAACGCGCATGCGTTCTTATTTCTTCCAGTTCATTGTAACAGTGAATTGACAGCATCGCTATCACTTTGATTATTGAAGCACCGCTTCCAAAAGTACTAACCGGTAATTATGATACCGCAGCGCATCTCACATACTAATTATTGACTATCACTACTTATTATTCAACAATCTGGATATCAATTGTTTAGATTCTAATGCCTTCTTTGCAAACTAGCTACCGCGGGCAAGAATATTTGCACGATATAGCACCATAAAACTAGAAACAACTGTTTATTTCTGAAATAGAATGCTCTGCAAATATTAACGTTGTACATGTTATAAAATACACATCGCTAATATATATATATATATATATATGTCTGAAACATCATAAACTTAAAAAAAAAAAAGATTCTGCTCTCATAAAAACAGCTCAATTTTTTTCTTGCGACTGAGGGACAGACTTGCGTATCAATGTATCCTAGAGTTTGGATACTGAGTTACAGCAAGTACTTGAACGCATGCGCCATTGAGCTGCGGATACGCATGCGCAGTTGAAGTATATTACGGGTGCACGAGCGTAGTCCGATGCTAACAGAGAAAGCTACGTCATCCGATATGAACAAGGAAGTGTTGATGGGGTGGAACGTATAGCGCAAACGGCAGTAGATTATAATTACTATTTATATGTGAATGTATATATTTTAAAACATATAAAATAAGCGACTGCAATAATTGTAAGATTAGTTTAACATTAAGTCTTGTGAATTTGAAAAATTGACCTTCACTTTAACATCCAATGTATACAAGATACATTTGGATCTAGGTAAATGAAAAAAATGCTACCTTTTGCAAAAAATCTCCAGTATCCTATAAGATTACATTTTTAACAGATATGGTTGAAGTAGCTTATCTATAAAGGTAACAATATTCATAAAAATAGAATTTACACTGGAAACAATTGGGCGACCAGGGGGCTTCTCTTTATTTTGTAAAAGAATAAAAAAATACAAATTGGGTTACTATTACATACATTTTGCCAATTTCAGCAAATAATGTGTGCTCACTATACTAATGTCCAGCCAGACGTCCACCAGTCAGTGAGGGGAATATTT
This sequence comes from Bombina bombina, assembly GCF_027579735.1. Lineage (NCBI taxonomy): Eukaryota > Metazoa > Chordata > Amphibia > Anura > Bombinatoridae > Bombina > Bombina bombina. Next base: position 467,967,640 of record NC_069502.1, on the reverse strand, counting down.
TAGCACCAAAACATTAAGCCCTGAGGTCCCAAATGTAGAATGAGCAAAAAATAACTTTCAAAAAGGGCTAAAACTCTTGATCTAAGAGTATTGAATCTGGGATGTGCTCTAAAGCTGACCACAAAAAATATATAGAGACAGTACCTTAAGTTTTGAGTAAAAGAGCCTGGGGACTCATAAAGGGACAGTCAACACCAGAATTATTGCTGTTTTAAAAGATAGATTTTCCCTTTATTACCCATTCCCCAGTTTTGCTTAACAATCACAGTTATAATAATACGCGTTTTACCTTTGTAATTACCTTGTATCTAAGCCTCTGCAGGCTGACCCCTAATTTCAGTTCATTTGACAGACTTGCACTTAAGCCAATCAGTGCTCACTCCTCGGGGAATTCACGTGCATGAGATCAATGTTATCTAAAAACTGGCAAAATGCTTTCAGACTAAAGGCAGCCTTCAAGGTCTAAGAAATTAGCATATGAACCTCCTAGGTTTAGCTTTCAACTAAGAATACCAAGCGAACAAAGCAAAATTGGTGATAAAAGTAAATTGGAAAGTTGTTTAAAATTGCATGCCCAATTTGAATCACGAAAGTTTTTTTGGACTTAAATGTCCCTTTAAGCAATGTGAAACATGTGTACATGGTCATACCCGATCTATGAAGCGGCATGGTACTTACCTGTCAGCACCTTCATCTACCGTGCCCACCTGAGCTGCAGAAGACTGATTTCAGTAGACGGCCCATCCGAGGCAGTGCCAAGAATCTGTAAGTTTATAACAATGGGCAGCATACTGTAGACCAGGGGAATGGTGGACATGCCCATATTTAACCTGGGAGGCTGCTGGCATCTCTGCACAGGGAGAAGATAATCACTGTCTGGCTGAACTCTTTAAGCAGTGAATGGGTTTCACATTGATTAGAGATCCCCTATCAAATAACATGAAGATCAGAGCTTCAAAAATTCCTCCTCATTCTTTGCTGAAGAAAAAAAGTAAACAGGAATTATGGGAAAGTAGGAGGGATTAAAAGCTCTTATGTTGGGTGTTTTGCCTCTTAATGGTTTTCTGGAGTTTACTCTAATATTGACAGGGTGCCAGGACTGAGACGAGAAGTGAAAAAATAATCACACCTTTATTGATAACAAAAAATAATAAAAAGCCCATAAGTAAAATAAGCCAGGAGTCAAAACCAGAGCTGGTAGTCAGACGAGCCAAGTCAGGAGCCAAAGCGAG